>NW_024543418.1:0-156832 GCF_018167655.1 Microtus oregoni
ACTGAGCACCCAGCACCCGAGTACTGAGAACCCAGCACAATGAGTACTGAGCACCCAGCACCCTGAATACTGAGCACCCCAGCACCCCGAGTACTGAGCACCCAGCACCCTGAGTACTGAGCACCCAGCACCCTGAGAACTGAGCACCCAGAACCCCGAGCACTGAGCACCCAGCACCCTGAGTACTGAGCACCCAGCACCCTGAGCACTGAGCAAACAGCATCCTGAGCACTGAGCATCCAGCACCCTGAGCACTGAGCACGCAGCACCCTGAGTAGTGAGCACCCAACGTACTGAGCACCGAGCACCCCCGAGCACTGAGCACCCAGCACCCGGAGTACTGAGCACCCAGCACCATGAGTACTAAGCACCGAGCACCCTGAGTACTGAGCAACCAGCACCCTGAGCACTGAACACACAGCACTCTGAGTACTGAGCACCTCGCGCACTGAGCACCCAGCACCCTGAGCACTGGGCGCCGAGCAAACGGAGCACTAAGCACCCAGCACCCTGAGTACTGAGCACCCAGCACCCTGAGCACTGAGCAAACAGCATCCTGAGCACTGAGCACCCTGAGGACTGAGCACCCAGCACCCTGAGCACTGAGCACCCAGAACCCCGAGCACTGAGCACACAGCACCCTGAGTACTGAGCACCCAGCACACTGAGCACTGAGCACCCAGCACCCTGAGTACTGAGCACCCAGCACCCTGAGTACTGAGCACTCAGCACCCTGAGTACTGAGCACCGAGCACCCCGAGCACTGAGCACCCAGCACCCTGAGCACTGAGCACCCTGAGGACTGAGCACCCAGCACCCTGAGCACTGAGCACCCAGAACCCCGAGCACTGAGCACACAGCACCCTGAGTACTGAGCACCCAGCACCCCGAGCACTGAGCACCCAGCACCCTGAGTACTGAGCACCCTGAGTACTGAGCACCGATCACCTGAGCAATGAGCTCCCAGAACCCTGAGTACTGAGCACCCAGCACCCTGAGCACTGAGCACCCATCACCTTGAGTACTGAGCACCCAGCACCCTGAGCACTGAGCACCCATCACCCTCAGTACTGAGCACCCAGCACCCTGAGCACTGAGCACCCAGCACGCTGAGTACTGAGCACCCCAGCACCCCGAGCACTGAGGCACCCAGCACCCCGAGAATGAGCACCCAGCACCCCGAGTACTGAGCACCGAGCACCCTGAGCACTGAGTACCCAGCACGCTGAGCACTGAGCACCCCAGCACCCTGAGTACTGAGCACCCAGCACCCTGAGTACTGAGCCCCCAGCACCCTGAGCACTGAGCACCCAGCACCCTGAGTACTGAACACGCGGCACCCTGAGCACTGAGCACTGAGCACCCTGAGCCCTGAGTACTGAGCACCGAGCACCCCGAGAACTGAGCACCCAGCACCCGGAGTACTGAGCACCCAGCACCCTGAGTACTGAGCACCCAGCACCCCTGAGCACTGAGCACCCAGCAGCCTGAGTACTGAGCACAGAGCACCCAGCACCCCGAGCACTGAGCACCCAGCACCATGAGTACTAAGCACCCAGCACCCTGAGTACTGAGCACCCTGCACCCTGAGTACTGAGCACCCAGCACACTGAGTACTGAGCACCTAGCGTACTGAGCACCGAGCACCCCCGAGCACTGAGCACCCAGCACCCTGAGTACTGAGCACCCAGCACCCTGAGTACTGAGCACCCAGCACCCTGAGCACTGAGTACCCAGCACCCTGAGCACTGAGCACCCAGCACCCTGAGCACTGAGCACACAGCACCCTGAGCACTGAACACACAGCACCCTGAGTACTGAGCACCTCGAGCACTGAGCACCCCAGCACCCTGAGTACTGAGCACCGATCACCCTGAGCAATGAGCTCCCAGAACCCTGAGTACTGAGCACCCAGCACCCTGAGCACTGAGCACCCATCACCTTGAGTACTGAGCACCCAGCACCCTGAGCACTGAGCACCCAGCACCCTGAGTACTGAGCACTGAGCACCCAGCACCCTGAGTACTGAGCACTGAGCACCCAGCACACCGAGCACTGAGCACCCAGCACCCTGAGCACTGAGCACCCAGCTCCCGAGTACAGAGCACCCAGCACCCTGAGTACTGAGCACCCAGCAACCCGAGTACTGAGCACCCAGCACCCCGAGTACTGAGCACCCAGCACCCTGAGTACTGAGCACCCAGCACCCCGAGCACTGAGCACCCAGCACCCCGAGCACTGAGCACCCAGCACCCTGAGTACTGAGCACCCAGCACCCTGAGCACTGAGCACCCAGCACCCTGAGCACTCAGCACCCAGCACCCTGAGCACTGAGCACCCAGCACCCCGAGCACTGAGCACCCAGCACCCTGAGCGCTGAGCACCCAGCACCCTGAGTACTGAGCACCCAGTACCCTGAGCACTGAGTACCCAGCACCCTGAGCACTGAGCACCCAGCACCCTGAGCAGTGAGCACCCAGCACCCTGAGCACTGAGCACCCAGCACCCTGAGTACTGAGCACCCAGTACCCTGAGCACTGAGTACCCAGCACCCTGAGCACTGAGCACCCAGCACCCCCGAGCACTGAGCACCAGCACCCTGAGTACTGAGCACCCAGCACCCTGAGCACTGAGCACCCAGCACCCTGAGCACTGAGCACCCAGCACCCTGAGCACTGAGCACACAGCACCCTGAGTACTGAGCACCCAGGACCCTGAGTACTGAGCACTGAGCACGCAGCACCCCGAGCACTGAGCACCCAGCACCCGAGTACTGAGCACCCAGCACAATGAGTACTGAGCACCCAGCACCCTGAATACTGAGCACCCAGCACCCCGAGTACTGAGCACCCAGCACCCTGAGTACTGAGCACCCAGCACCCTGAGAACTGAGCACCCAGAACCCCGAGCACTGAACACCCAGCACCCTGAGTACTGAGCACCCAGCACCCTGAGCACTGAGCAAACAGCATCCTGAGCACTGAGCACCCAGCACCCTGAGCACTGAGCACGCAGCACCCTGAGTAGTGAGCACCCAACGTACTGAGCCACCGAGCACCCCCGAGCACTGAGCACCCAGCACCCGGAGTACTGAGCACCCAGCACCATGAGTACTAAGCACCGAGCACCCTGAGTACTGAGCACCCAGCACCCTGAGAACTGAACACACAGCACTCTGAGTACTGAGCAACTGGCGCACTGAGCACCCAGCACCCTGAGCACTGGGCACCGAGCACCCCGAGCACTGAGCACCCCAGCACCCTGAGTACTGAGCACCCAGCACCCTGAGCACTGAGCAAACAGCATCCTGAGCACTGAGCACCCAGCACCCTGAGCACTGAGCACCCAGCACCCGAGTACTGAGCATCCAGCACAATGAGTACTGAGCACCCAGCACCCTGAATACTGAGCACCCCAGCACCCCGAGTACTGAGCACCCAGCACCCTGAGTACTGAGCACCCAGCACCCTGAGAACTGAGCACCCAGAACCCCGAGCACTGAGCACCCAGCACCCTGAGTACTGAGCACCCAGCACCCTGAGCACTGAGCAAACAGCATCCTGAGCACTGAGCATCCAGCACCCTGAGCACTGAGCACGCAGCACCCTGAGTAGTGAGCACCCAACGTAGCTGAGCACCGAGCACCCCGAGCACTGAGCACCCAGCACCCGGAGTACTGAGCACCCCAGCACCATGAGTACTAAGCACCGAGCACCCTGAGTACTGAGCACCCAGCACCCTGAGCACTGAACACACAGCACTCTGAGTACTGAGCACCTCGCGCACTGAGCACCCAGCACCCTGAGCACTGGGCGCCGAGCAAACGGAGCACTAAGCACCCAGCACCCTGAGTACTGAGCACCCAGCACCCTGAGCACTGAGCAAACAGCATCCTGAGCACTGAGCACCCTGAGGACTGAGCACCCAGCACCCTGAGCACTGAGCACCCAGAACCCCGAGCACTGAGCACACAGCACCCTGAGTACTGAGCACCCAGCACACTGAGCACTGAGCACCCAGCACCCTGAGTACTGAGCACCCAGCACCCTGAGTACTGAGCACTCAGCACCCTGAGTACTGAGCACCGAGCACCCCGAGCACTGAGCACCCAGCACCCTGAGCACTGAGCACCCTGAGGACTGAGCACCCAGCACCCTGAGCACTGAGCACCCAGAACCCCGAGCACTGAGCACACAGCACCCTGAGTACTGAGCACCCAGCACCCCGAGCACTGAGCACCCAGCACCCTGAGTACTGAGCACCCTGAGTACTGAGCACCGATCACCCTGAGCAATGAGCTCCCAGAACCCTGAGTACTGAGCACCCAGCACCCTGAGCACTGAGCACCCATCACCTTGAGTACTGAGCACCCAGCACCCTGAGCACTGAGCACCCATCACCCTGAGTACTGAGCACCCAGCACCCTGAGCACTGAGCACCCAGCACGCTGAGTACTGAGCACCCAGCACCCCGAGCACTGAGCACCCAGCACCCCGAGAATGAGCACCCAGCACCCCGAGTACTGAGCACCGAGCACCCTGAGCACTGAGTACCCAGCACGCTGAGCACTGAGCACCCAGCACCCTGAGTACTGAGCACCCAGCACCCTGAGTACTGAGCCCCCAGCACCCTGAGCACTGAGCACCCAGCACCCTGAGTACTGAACACGCGGCACCCTGAGCACTGAGCACTGAGCACCCTGAGCCCTGAGTACTGAGCACCGAGCACCCCGAGAACTGAGCACCCAGCACCCGGAGTACTGAGCACCCAGCACCCTGAGTACTGAGCACCCAGCACCCTGAGCACTGAGCACCCAGCAGCCTGAGTACTGAGCACAGAGCACCCAGCACCCCGAGCACTGAGCACCCAGCACCATGAGTACTAAGCACCCAGCACCCTGAGTACTGAGCACGCTGCACCCTGAGTACTGAGCACCCAGCACACTGAGTACTGAGCACCTAGCGTACTGAGCACCGAGCACCCCGAGCACTGAGCACCCAGCACCCTGAGTACTGAGCACCCAGCATACTGAGCACCGAGCGCCCAGCACCCTGAGTACTGAGCACCCAGCACCCTGAGCACTGAGCACCCAGCACCCTGAGCCCTGAGCCCCCAGCACCCTGAGTACTGAGCACCCAACGTACTGAGCACCGAGCACCCTGAGCACTGAGCACCCAGCACCCTGAGTACTGAGCACCCAGCACCCTGAGCATTGAGCACCCTGAGTACTGAGCACCCAGCACCTTGAGCACTGAGCACCGAGCACCCCCGAGCACTGAGCACCCAGCACCCTGAGTACTGAGCACCCAGCACCCTGAGTACTGAGCACCCAGCACCCTGAGCACTGAGTACCCAGCACCCTGAGCACTGAGCACCCAGCACCCTGAGCACTGAGCACACAGCACCCTGAGCACTGAACACACAGCACCCAGAGTACTGAGCACCTCGAGCACTGAGCACCCAGCACCCTGAGTACTGAGCACCGAGCACCCCGAGCACTGAGCACCCAGCACCCCGAGCACTGAGCACCCAGCACCCTGAGTACTGAGCACCCAGCACCCTGAGTACTGAGCACCCAGCACCCTGAGCACTGAGTACCCAGAACCCTGAGCACTGAGCACCCAGTACCCTGAGCACTGAGCACACAGCACCCTGAGCACTGAGCACCCAGCACCCTGAGTACTGAGCACTGAGCACCCAGCACCCTGAGTACTGAGCACTGAGCACCCAGCACACCGAGCACTGAGCACCCAGCACCCTGAGCACTGAGCACCCAGCTCCCGAGTACAGAGCACCCAGCACCCTGAGTACTGAGCACCCAGCAACCCGAGTACTGAGCACCCAGCACCCCGAGTACTGAGCACCCAGCACCCTGAGTACTGAGCACCCAGCACCCCGAGCACTGAGCACCCAGCACCCCGAGCACTGAGCACCCAGCACCCTGAGTACTGAGCACCCAGCACCCTGAGCACTGAGCACCCAGCACCCTGAGCACTGAGCACCCAGCACCCTGAGCACTGAGCACCCAGCACCCTGAGTAGTGAGCACCCAACGTACTGAGCACCGAGCACCCCGAGCACTGAGCACCCAGCACCCTGAGTACTGAGCACCGATCACCCCGAGCACTGAGCACCCAGCACCCTGAGTACTGTGCTCCGAGCACCCCGAGCACTGAGCACCCAGCACCCTGAGTACTGAGCACCGATCACCCCGAGCACTGAGCACCCAGCACCCTGAGCACTGAGCACCAAGCACCCTGAGTACTGAGCACCCAGCACCCTGAGTACTGAACACCCAGCACCCTGAGCACTGAGCACTGAGCACCCTGAGCACTGAGCACCCAGCACCCTGAGCACTGAGCACCCAGCACCTTGAGTACTGAGCACCGAGCACCCCGAGCACTGAGCACCAAGCACCCTGAGTACTGAGCACCCAGCACCCTGAGCACTGAGCACCCAGCACCCTGAGCACTGAGCACCCAGCACCCCGAGCACTGATCACCCAGCACCTTGAGTACTGAGCACCTAGCACCCTGAGCACTGAGCACCCAGCACCCTGAGTACTGAGCACCCAGCACACTGAGTACTGACCAACCAGCACCCTGAGCACTGAGCACTGAGCACCCAGCACCCTGAGCACTGAGCACCCAGCACCCCGAGCACTGAACACCCAGCACCCCGAGCACTGAGCACCCAGCAACCTGATCACTGAGCACCCTGTGGACTGAACACCCAGCACCCCGAGCACTGAGCACCCAGCACCCTGAGTACTGAGCACCGATCACCCTGAGCACTGAGCACCCAGCACCCCGAGCACTGAGCACCCAGCACCCTGATTACTGAGCTCCCAGCACCCCGAGCACTGAGCACCCAGTACCCTGAGTACTGAGCACCCTGAGTACTGAGCACCGATCACCCTGACCACTGAGCTCCCAGCACCCTGAGTACTGAGCACCCAGCACCCTGAGCACTGAGCACCCAGCACCCTGAGTACTGAGCACCCAGCACCCTGAGCACTGAGCACCCAGCAGCCTGAGTACTGAGAACCCAGCAACCTGAGCACTGAGCACCCAGCACCCTGAGTACTGAGCACCCAGCACCCTGAGCACTGAGCACCCAGCACCCCGAGAATGAGCACCCAGCACCCCGAGTACTGAGCACCGAGCACCCTGAGCACTGAGTACCCAGCACCCTGAGCAATGAGCACCCAGCACCCTGAGTACTGAGCACCCAGCACCCTGAGTACTGAGCACCCAGCACCCTGAGCACTGAGCACCGAGCACCCCGAGTACTGAGCACCCAGCCCCATGAGTACTGAGCACCCAGCACCCTGAGTACTGAACAGCCAGCACCCTGAGCACTGAGCACTGAGCACCCTGAGCACTGAGTACTGAGCACCGAGCACACCGAGCACTGAGCACCCAGCACCCGGAGTACTGAGCACCCAGCACCCTGAGTACTAAGCACCGAGCACCCTGAGTACTGAGCACCCAGCACCCTGAACACTGAACATACAGCACCCTGAGTACTGAGCACCTCGAGCACTGAGCACCCAGCACCCTGAGTACTGAGCACCGAGCACCCCGAGCACTGAGCACCCAGCACCCCGAGCACTGAGCACCCAGCACCCCGAGCACTGAGCACCCAGCACCCTGAGCACTGAGAACCGAGCACCCTGAGTACTGAGCACCCAGTACCCTGAGCACTGAGTACCCAGCACCCTGAGCACTGAGCACCCAGCACCCTGAGCAGTGAACACCCAGCACCCTGAGCACTGAGCACCCAGCACCCTGAGTACTGAGCACTTTGCACCTAGCACCCCGAGTACTGAGCACCCAGCACCCTGAGTACTGAGCACTGAGCACCCAGCACCCCGAGCACTGAGCACCCAGCACCCTGAGCACTGAGCACCCAGCACCCGAGTACTGAGCACCCAGCACCCTGAGTACTGAGCACCCAGCTACCTGAGTACTGAGCACACAGCACCCAGAGAACTGAGCACCCAACACCCTGAGTACTGAGCACCCAGCACCCTGAGCACTGAGCACCCAGCACCCCGAGCACTGAGCACCCAGCACCCTGAGTACTGAGCACCCAGCACCCTGAGCACTGAGCACCCAGCACCCTGAGCACTGAGCACCCAGCACCCTGAGCACTGAGCACACAGCACCCTGAGTACTGAGCACCCAGGACCCTGAGTACTGAGCACTGAGCACGCAGCACCCCGAGCACTGAGCACCCAGCAACCTGAGTACTGAGCACTGAGCACCCAGCACCCCGAGCACTGAGCACCCAGCACCCTGAGCACTGAGCACCCAACACAATGAGTACTGAGGACCCAGCACCCTGAATACTGAGCACCCAGCACCCTGAGTAGTGAGCACCCAACGTACTGAGCACCGAGCACCCCGAGCACTGAGCACCCAGCACCCGGAGTACTGAGCACCCAGCACCATGAGTACTAAGCACCGAGCACCCTGAGTACTGAGCACCCAGCACCCTGAGCACTGAACACACAGCACTCTGAGTAAAGAGCACCTCGCGCACTGAGCACCCAACACCCTGAGCACTGAGTACCCAGCACCCTGAGCACTGAGCACCCAGCACCCTGAGCACTGAGCACACAGCACCCTGAGCACTGAACACACAGCACCCTGAGTACTGAGCACCTCGAGCACTGAGCACCCAGCACCCTGAGTACTGAGCACCGAGCACCCCGAGCACTGAGCACCCAGCACCCCGAGCACTGAGCACCCAGCACCCCGAGCACTGAGCACCCAGCACCCTGAGTACTGAGCACCCAGCACCCTGAGTACTGAGCACCCAGCACCCTGAGCACTGAGTACCCAGCACCCTGAGCACTGAGCACCCAGCACCCTGAGCACTGAGCACACAGCACCCTGAGCACAGAGCACCCAGCACCCTGAGTACTGAGCACTGAGCACCCAGCACCCTGAGTACTGAGCACTGAGCACCCAGCACACCGAGCACTGAGCACCCAGCACCCTGAGCACTGAGCTCAGGTGCTCGGGGTGCTGGGTGCTCAGTGATCAGTACTCAGGGTGCTGGGTGCTCAGTACTCAGGGTGCTGGGTGCTCAGTGCTCAGGGTGCTGGGTACTCAGTGCTCAATGTGCTGGGTGCTCAGTACTCAGGGTGCTCAGTGCTCAGTACTCGGGGTGCTGGGTGCTCAGTGCTCAGGGTGCTCATTGCTCAGTACTCGGGGTGCTGGGTGCTCAGTGCTCAGCGCTCGGGGTGCTGGGTGCTCAGTGCTCGGGGCGCTGGGTGCTCTGTGCTCGGGGTGCTGTGTGCTCAATACTCGGGGTGCTGGGTGCTCAGTGCTCCAGGTGCTCAGTGCTCAGTACTCAGTGCTCAGGGTGCTCAGTGCTCAGTGCTCAGGGTGCTGGGTGTTCAGTACTCAGGGTGCTGGGTGCTCAGAACTCAGGGTGCTGGGTGCTCAGTGCTCAGGGTGCTGGGTGCTCAGTGCTCGGGGCGCTGGGTGCTCAGTACTCAGGGTGCTGGGTGCTCAGTACTTGGGGTGCTGGGTGCTTAGTGCTCAGGGTGCTGGGTGCTCAGTAGTCAGGGTGCTGGGTGCTCAGTGCTCAGGGTGCTCGGTGCTCGGGGCGCTGGGTGCTCAGTGCTCCGGCTGCTGGGTGCTCAGTGCTCGGGGTTCTCGGTGCTCAGTACGTTGGGTGCTCACTACTCAGGGTGCTGTGTGCTCAGAGCTCGGGGTGCTCGGTGCTCAGTACTCAGGGTGCTGGGTGCTCAGTGCTCGGGGTGCTCGGTGCTCAGTACGTTGGGTGCTCACTACTCAGGGTGCTGTGTGCTCAGTGCTCAGGGTGCTGGGTGCTCAGTGCTCAGGGTGCTGGGTGCTCAGTGCTCAGGGTGCTGGGTGCTCAGTACTCAGGGTGCTGGGTGCTCAGTGCTCAGGGTGCTGGGTGCTCAGTGCTCAGGGTGCTGGGTGCTCAGTGCTCAGGGTGCTGGGTGCTCAGTACTTGGGGTGCTGGGTGCTCAGTGCTCGGGGTGCTGGGTACTCAGTACTCAGGGTGCTGGGTGCTCAGTACTCAGGGTGCTGGGTGCTCAGTACTCAGGGTGCTGGGTGCTCTTTACTCAGGGTGCTGGGTGCTCAGTGCTCGGGGTGCTCGGTGCTCAGTACGTTGGGTGCTCACTACTCAGGGTGCTGGGTGCTCAGTGCTCAGGGTGCTGGGTGCTCAGTGCTCAGGGTGCTGGGTGCTCAGTGCTCAGGGTGCTGAGTGCTCAGTGCTCAAGGTGCTGGGTGCTCAGTACTCAGGGTGCTCATTGCTCATTGTTCAGGGTGCTCAGTACTCAGGGTGCTGGGTGCTCAGTGCTCAGGGTGCTCGGTGCTCGGGGCGCTGGGTGCTCAGTGCTCGGGGTGCTCGGAGCTCAGTACTCAGGGTGCTGGGTGCTCAGTGCTCAGGGTGCTCGGTGCTCAGTACTCAGGGTGCTGGGTGCTCAGTGCTCGGGCTGCTCGGTGCTCAGTACGTTGGGTGCTCACTACTCAGGGTGCTGGGTGCTCAGTGCTTAGGGTGCTGGGTGCTCAGTGCTCAGGGTGCTGGGTGCTCAGTGCTCAGGGTGCTGGGTGCTCAGTACTCAGGGTGCTGGGTGCTCAGTGCTCGGGGTGCTGGGTGCTCAGTGCTCAGGGTGCTGGGTGCTCAGTACTCAGGGTGCTGGGTGCTCAGTACTCGGGGTGCTGGGTGCTCAGTACTCAGGGTGCTGGGTGCTCAGTACTCAGGGTGCTGGGTGCTCAGTGCTCGGGGTGCTGGGTGCTCAGTGCTCAGGGTGCTGGGTGCTCAGTACTCAGGGTGCTGGGTGCTCAGTTCTCGGGGTGCTGGGTGCTCAGTACTCAGGGTGCTGGGTGCTCAGTACTCCGGGTGCTGAGTGCTCAGTGCTCAAGGTGCTGGGTGCTCAGAACTCAGGGTGCTCATTGCTCATTGTTCAGGGTGCTCAGTACTCAGGGTGCTGGGTGCTCAGTGCTCAGGGTGCTCGGTGCTCGGGGCGCTGGGTGCTCAGTGCTCGGGGTGCTCGGAGCTCAGTACTCAGGGTGCTGGGTGCTCAGTGCTCAGGGTGCTCGGTGCTCAGTACTCAGGGTGCTGGGTGCTCAGTGCTCGGGGTGCTCGGTGCTCAGTACGTTGGGTGCTCACTACTCAGGGTGCTGGGTGCTCAGTGCTCAGGGTGCTGGGTGCTCAGTGCTCAGGGTGCTGGGTGCTCAGTGCTCAGGGTGCTGGGTGCACAGTTCTCAGGGTGCTGGGTGCTCAGTGCTCGGGGTGCTGGGTGCTCAGTGCTCAGGGTGCTGGGTGCTCAGTACTCAGGGTGCTGGGTGCTCAGTACTCGGGGTGCTGGGTGCTCAGTACTCAGGGTGCTGGGTGCTCAGTACTCAGGGTGCTGGGTGCTCAGTACTCGGGTGCTGGGTGCTCAGTGCTCAGAGTGCTGGGTGCTCAGTGCTCGGGGTGCTGGGTGCTCAGTGATCAGTACTCAGGGTGCTGGATGCTCAGTGCTCAGGGTGCTGGGTGCTCAGTGATCAGGGTGCTGGGTACTCAGTGCTCAATGTGCTGGGTGCTCAGTACTCAGGGTGCTCAGTGCTCAGTACTCGGGGTGCTGGGTGCTCAGTGCTCAGCGCTCGGGGTGCTGGGTGCTCAGTGCTCGGGGCGCTGGGTGCTCAGTACTCAGGGTGCTGGGTGCTCAGTGCTCAGGGTGCTGGGTGCTCAGTACTCAGGGTGCTGGGTGCTCAGTACTCGGGGTGCTGGGTGCTCAGTACTCAGGGTGCTGGGTGCTCAGTACTCAGGGTGCTGGGTGCTCAGTACTAGGGTGCTGGGTGCTCAGTGCTCAGAGTGCTGGGTGCTCAGTGCTCGGGGTGCTGGGTGCTCAGTGATCAGTACTCAGGGTGCTGGATGCTCAGTGCTCAGGGTGCTGGGTGCTCAGTGATCAGTTTGCTGGGTACTCAGTGCTCAATGTGCTGGGTGCTCAGTACTCAGGGTGCTCAGTGCTCAGTACTCGGGGTGCTGGGTGCTCAGTGCTCAGCGCTCGGGGTGCTGGGTGCTCAGTGCTCAGGGTGCTCGGTGCTCGGGGCGCTGGGTGCTCAGTGCTCGGGGTGCTGGGTGCTCAGTGCTCGGGGTTCTCGGTGCTCAGTAAGTTGGGTGCTCACTACTCAGGGTGCTGTGTGCTCAGTGCTCGGGGTGCTCGGTGCTCAGTACTCAGGGTGCTGGGTGCTCAGTGCTCGGGGTGCTCGGTGCTCAGTACGTTGGGTGCTCACTACTCAGGGTGCTGTGTGCTCAGTGCTCAGGGTCTGGGTGCTCAGTGCTCAGGGTGCTGGGTGCTCAGTGCTCAGGGTGCTGGGTGCTCAGTACTCAGGGTGCTGGGTGCTCAGTGCTCAGGGTGCTGGGTGCTCAGTGCTCAGGGTGCTGGGTGCTCAGTGCTCAGGGTGCTGGGTGCTCAGTACTTGGGGTGCTGGGTGCTCAGTGCTCGGGGTGCTGGGTGCTCAGTACTCAGGGTGCTGGGTGCTCAGTACTCAGGGTGCTGGGTGATCAGTACTCAGGGTGCTGGGTGCTCAGTACTCGGGTGCTGGGTGCTCAGTGCTCAGGGTGCTGGGTGCTCAGTGCTCAGGGTGCTGGGTGCTCAGTGCTCGGGGTGCTGGGTGCTCAGTGCTCAGTACTCAGGGTGCTGGGTGCTCAGTGCTCAGTACTCAGGGTGCTGGGTGCTCAGTGCTCAGGGTGCTGGGTGCTCAGTGCTCAGGGTGCTGGGTGCTCAGTGCTCGGGGTGCTGGGTGCTCAGTGCTCAGTACTCAGGGTGCTGGGTGCTCAGTGCTCGGGATGCTGGGTGCTCAGTGCTCAGTACTCAGGGTGCTGGGTGCTAAGTGCTCGGGGTGCTGGGTGCTCAGTGCTCGGTGTGCTGGGTGCTCAGTACTCGGGGTGCTGGGTGCTCAGTACTCAAGGTGTTGGGTGCTCAGTACTCCGGGTGCTGGGTGCTCAGTTCTCGGGGTGCTCGGTGCTCAGTACTCAGTGATCAGGGTGCTGAGTGCTCAGTGCTCAGGGTGCTGGGTGTTCAGTACTCAGGGAGCTGGGTGCTCAGTACTCAGTGTGCTGGGTGCTCAGTGCTCAGGCTGCTGGGTGCTCAGTACTCGGGGTGCTCGGTGCCCAGTGCTCAGGGTGCTGGGTGCTCAGTACTCAGGGTGCTGGGTACTCAGTGCTCAGGGTGCTCGGTGCTCAGTACTCGGGGTGCTGGGTGCTCATTCTCGGGGTGCTGGGTGCTCAGTGCTCGGGGTGCTGGGTGCTCAGAACTCAGGGTGCTGGGTGCTCAGTGCTCAGGGTGCTGGGTGCTCAGTACTCAGGGTGCTGGGTGCTCAGTGCTCAGGGTGCTGGGTGCTCAGTATTCAGGGTGCTGGGTGCTCAGTGCTCAGGGTGCTGGGTGCTCAGTACTCAGGGTGCTGGGAGCTCAGTGCTCAGGGTGATCGGTGCTCAGTACTCAGGGTGCTCAGTACTCAGGGTGCTGGGTGCTCAGTGCTCGGGGTGCTGGGTGCTCAGTATTCAGGGTGCTGGGTGCTCAATGCTTTGGGTTCTGGGTGCTCAGTGCTCAGGGTGATCGGTGCTCAGTACTCAGGGTGCTGGGTGCTCAGTGCTCAGGGTGCTGGGTGCTCAGTCCTCAGGGTGCTTAGTGCTCAGGGTGCTGGGTGCTCAGTGCTCGGGGTGCTCGGTGCTCAGTACTCAGGGTGCTGAGTGCTCAGTACTCAGGGTGCTGGGTGCTCAGTACTCAGGGTGCTCGGTGCTCAGTGCTCAGGTTGCTGGGTGATCAGTGCTCAGGGTGCTGGGTGCTCAGTGCTCAGCGTGCTGGGTGCTCAGTGCTCGGGGTGCTGGGTGCTCAGTACTCAGGTTGCTGGGTGCTCAGTTCTCGGGGTGCTCAGTGCTCAGTACGTTGGGTGCTCACTACTCAGGGTACTGGGTGCTCAGTGCTCAGGGTGCTGGGTGCTCAGTGTTCAGGGTGCTTGGTGCTCAGTGCTCAGGGTGCTGGGTGCTCAGTACTCAGGGTGCTGGGTGATCAGTACTCAGGGTGCTGGGTGCTCAGTACTCGGGTGCTGGGTGCTCAGTGCTCAGGGTGCTGGGTGCTCAGTGCTCAGGGTGCTGGGTGCTCAGTGCTCGGGGTGCTGGGTGCTCAGTGCTCAGTACTCAGGGTGCTGGGTGCTCAGTGCTCAGTACTCAGGGTGCTGGGTGCTCAGTGCTCAGGGTGCTGGGTGCTCAGTGCTCAGGGTGCTGGGTGCTCAGTGCTCGGGGTGCTGGGTGCTCAGTGCTCAGTACTCAGGGTGCTGGGTGCTCAGTGCTCGGGATGCTGGGTGCTCAGTGCTCAGTACTCAGGGTGCTGGGTGCTAAGTGCTCGGGGTGCTGGGTGCTCAGTGCTCGGTGTGCTGGGTGCTCAGTACTCGGGGTGCTGGGTGCTCAGTACTCAAGGTGTTGGGTGCTCAGTACTCCGGGTGCTGGGTGCTCAGTTCTCGGGGTGCTCGGTGCTCAGTACTCAGTGATCAGGGTGCTGAGTGCTCAGTGCTCAGGGTGCTGGGTGTTCAGTACTCAGGGAGCTGGGTGCTCAGTACTCAGTGTGCTGGGTGCTCAGTGCTCAGGCTGCTGGGTGCTCAGTACTCGGGGTGCTCGGTGCCCAGTGCTCAGGGTGCTGGGTGCTCAGTACTCAGGGTGCTGGGTACTCAGTGCTCAGGGTGCTCGGTGCTCAGTACTCGGGGTGCTGGGTGCTCATTCTCGGGGTGCTGGGTGCTCAGTGCTCGGGGTGCTGGGTGCTCAGAACTCAGGGTGCTGGGTGCTCAGTGCTCAGGGTGCTGGGTGCTCAGTACTCAGGGTGCTGGGTGCTCAGTGCTCAGGGTGCTGGGTGCTCAGTGCTCAGGGTGCTGGGTGCTCAGTACTTGGGGTGCTGGGTGCTCAGTGCTCGGGGTGCTGGGTGCTCAGTACTCAGGGTGCTGGGTGCTCAGTACTCAGGGTGCTGGGTGATCAGTACTCAGGGTGCTGGGTGCTCAGTACTCGGGTGCTGGGTGCTCAGTGCTCAGGGTGCTGGGTGCTCAGTGCTCAGGGTGCTGGGTGCTCAGTGCTCGGGGTGCTGGGTGCTCAGTGCTCAGTACTCAGGGTGCTGGGTGCTCAGTGCTCAGTACTCAGGGTGCTGGGTGCTCAGTGCTCAGGGTGCTGGGTGCTCAGTGCTCAGGGTGCTGGGTGCTCAGTGCTCGGGGTGCTGGGTGCTCAGTGCTCAGTACTCAGGGTGCTGGGTGCTCAGTGCTCGGGATGCTGGGTGCTCAGTGCTCAGTACTCAGGGTGCTGGGTGCTAAGTGCTCGGGGTGCTGGGTGCTCAGTGCTCGGTGTGCTGGGTGCTCAGTACTCGGGGTGCTGGGTGCTCAGTACTCAAGGTGTTGGGTGCTCAGTACTCCGGGTGCTGGGTGCTCAGTTCTCGGGGTGCTCGGTGCTCAGTACTCAGTGATCAGGGTGCTGAGTGCTCAGTGCTCAGGGTGCTGGGTGTTCAGTACTCAGGGAGCTGGGTGCTCAGTACTCAGTGTGCTGGGTGCTCAGTGCTCAGGCTGCTGGGTGCTCAGTACTCGGGGTGCTCGGTGCCCAGTGCTCAGGGTGCTGGGTGCTCAGTACTCAGGGTGCTGGGTACTCAGTGCTCAGGGTGCTCGGTGCTCAGTACTCGGGGTGCTGGGTGCTCATTCTCGGGGTGCTGGGTGCTCAGTGCTCGGGGTGCTGGGTGCTCAGAACTCAGGGTGCTGGGTGCTCAGTGCTCAGGGTGCTGGGTGCTCAGTACTCAGGGTGCTGGGTGCTCAGTGCTCAGGGTGCTGGGTGCTCAGTATTCAGGGTGCTGGGTGCTCAGTGCTCAGGGTGCTGGGTGCTCAGTACTCAGGGTGCTGGGAGCTCAGTGCTCAGGGTGATCGGTGCTCAGTACTCAGGGTGCTCAGTACTCAGGGTGCTGGGTGCTCAGTGCTCGGGGTGCTGGGTGCTCAGTATTCAGGGTGCTGGGTGCTCAATGCTTTGGGTTCTGGGTGCTCAGTGCTCAGGGTGATCGGTGCTCAGTACTCAGGGTGCTGGGTGCTCAGTGCTCAGGGTGCTGGGTGCTCAGTCCTCAGGGTGCTTAGTGCTCAGGGTGCTGGGTGCTCAGTGCTCGGGGTGCTCGGTGCTCAGTACTCAGGGTGCTGAGTGCTCAGTACTCAGGGTGCTGGGTGCTCAGTACTCAGGGTGCTCGGTGCTCAGTGCTCAGGTTGCTGGGTGATCAGTGCTCAGGGTGCTGGGTGCTCAGTGCTCAGCGTGCTGGGTGCTCAGTGCTCGGGGTGCTGGGTGCTCAGTACTCAGGTTGCTGGGTGCTCAGTTCTCGGGGTGCTCAGTGCTCAGTACGTTGGGTGCTCACTACTCAGGGTACTGGGTGCTCAGTGCTCAGGGTGCTGGGTGCTCAGTGTTCAGGGTGCTTGGTGCTCAGTGCTCAGGGTGCTGGGTGCTCAGTACTCAGGGTGCTGGTTGCTCAGTACTCAGGGTGCTCAGTGCTCAGTACTCAGGGTGCTCAGTGCTCAGTACTCAGGGTGCTCAGTTCTCAGGGTGCTGGGTGCTCAGTCCTCAGGGTGCTGGGTGCTCAGTGCTCAGGGTGCTCAGTGCTCAGTGCTCAGGGGGCTGGGTGCTCAGTACTCAGGGTGCTGTGTGCTCAGTGCTCGGGGTGCTGGGTGCTCAGTACTCAGTGTGCTGGGTGCTCAGTGCTCAGGGTGCTGGGTGCTCAGTGCTCAGGGTGCTCGGTGCTTAGTACTCAGGGTGCTCGGTGCTCGGGGTGCTGGGTGCTCAGTGCACGGGGTGCTGGGTGCTCAGTGCTCGGGGTGCTGGGTGCTCAGTGCTCAGGGTGCTGGGTGCTCAGTACTCAAGGTGCTGGCTGCTCAGTACTCAGGGTGCTGGGTGCTCAGTACTCAGGGAGCTCAGTGCTTGGGGTGCAGGGTGCTCAGTACTCAGGGTGCTCAGTGCTTGGGGTGTTGGGTGCTCAGTACTCAGGTTGCTGGGTGCTCAGTGATCAGGGTGTTGGGTGCTCAGTACTCAGGGTGCTGGGTGCTCAGTACTCAGGGTGCTGGGTGCTCAGTGCTCGGGGTGCTGGGTGCTCAGTGCTCGGGGTGCTGGGTGCTCAGTGCTCGGGGTGCTGGGTGCTCAGTGCTCGGGGTGCTGGTTGCTCAGTGCTCGGGGTGCTGGGTGCTCAGTGCTCGGGGTGCTGGGTGCTCAGTGCTCGGGGTGCTGGGTTCTCAGTGCTCGGGGTGCTCGGTGCTCAGTGCTCGGGGTGCTGGGTGCTCAGTACTCGTGGTGCTCAGTGCTCAGTACTCAGGGTGCTGGGTGCTCAGTGCTCAGGGCGCTTTGTGCTCAGTCCTCGGGGTGCTGGCTGCTCGGTGCTCAGGTTGCTGGGTGGTCAGTACTCGGGGTGCTGGGTGCTCAGTACTCAGGGTGCGGGGTGCTCATTGCTTGGGGTGCTGGTTGCTCAGTGCTCGGGGTGCTGGGTGCTCAGTGCTCAGGGTGCTTGGTGCTCAGTGCTCAGGGTGCTGGGTGCTCAGTACTCAGGGTGCTGGGTGCTCAGTGCTCAGGGTGCTGGGTGCTCAGTGCTCAGGGTGCTGGGTGCTCAGTGCTCGGGGTGCTGGGTGCTCAGTGCTCAGTACTCAGGGTGGTGGGTGCTCAGTACTCAGTACTCAGGGTGCTGGGTGCTCAGTGCTCAGGGTGCTGGGTGCTCAGTGCTCAGGGTGCTGGGTGCTCAGTGCTCAGGGTGCTGGGTGCTCAGTGCTCAGTACTCAGGGTGCTGGGTGCTCAGTGCTCGGGGTGCTGGGTGCTCAGTGCTCAGTACTCAGGGTGCTGGGTGCTCAGTGCTCGGGGTGCTCGGTGCTCAGTACGTTGGGTGCTCACTACTCAGGGTGCTGTGTGCTCAGTGCTCAGGGTGCTGGGTGCTCAGTGCTCAGGGTGCTGGGTGCTCAGTGCTCAGGGTGCTGGGTGCTCAGTACTCGGGGTGCTGGGTGCTCAGTGCTCAGGGTGCTGGGTGCTCAGTGCTCAGGGTGCTGGGTGCTCAGTGCTCAGGGTGCTGGGTGCTCAGTACTTGGGGTGCTGGGTGCTCAGTGCTCGGGGTGCTGGGTGCTCAGTACTCAGGGTGCTGGGTGCTCAGTACTCAGGGTGCTGGGTGCTCAGTACTCAGGGTGCTGGGTGCTCAGTACTCGGGTGCTGGGTGCTCAGTGCTCAGGGTGCTGGGTGCTCAGTGCTCAGGGTGCTGGGTGCTCAGTGCTCGGGGTGCTGGGTGCTCAGTGCTCAGTACTCAGGGTGCTGGGTGCTCAGTGCTCAGTACTCAGGGTGCTGGGTGCTCAGTGCTCAGGGTGCTGGGTGCTCAGTGCTCAGGGTGCTGGGTGCTCAGTGCTCGGGGTGCTGGGTGCTCAGTGCTCAGTACTCAGGGTGCTGGGTGCTCAGTGCTCGGGGTGCTGGGTGCTCAGTGCTCAGTACTCAGGGTGCTGGGTGCTAAGTGCTCGGGGTGCTGGGTGCTCAGTGCTCGGTGTGCTGGGTGCTCAGTACTCGGGGTGCTGGTTGCTCAGTACTCAGGGTGTTGGGTGCTCAGTACTCCGGGTGCTGGGTGCTCAGTTCTCGGGGTGCTCGGTGCTCAGTACTCAGTGATCAGGGTGCTGAGTGCTCAGTGCTCAGGGTGCTGGGTGTTCAGTACTCAGGGAGCTGGGTGCTCAGTACTCAGTGTGCTGGGTGCTCAGTGCTCAGGCTGCTGGGTGCTCAGTACTCGGGGTGCTCGGTGCCCAGTGCTCAGGGTGCTGGGTGCTCAGTACTCAGGGTGCTGGGTGCTCAGTGCTCAGGGTGCTGGGTGCTCAGTATTCAGGGTGCTGGGTGCTCAGTGCTCATTGTGCTGGGTGCTCAGTACTCAGGGTGCTGGGAGCTCAGTGCTCAGGGTGATCGGTGCTCAGTACTCAGGGTGCTCAGTACTCAGGGTGCTGGGTGCTCAGGGCTCGGGGTGCTGGGTGCTCAGTATTCAGGGTGCTGGGTGCTCAATGCTTTGTGTTCTGGGTGCTCAGTGCTCAGGGTGATCGGTGCTCAGTACTCAGGGTGCTGGGTGCTCAGTGCTCAGGGTGCTTCTTGCTCAGTCCTCAGGGTGCTTAGTGCTCAGGGTGCTGGGTGCTCAGTGCTCGGGGTGCTCGGTGCTCAGTACTCAGGGTGCTGAGTGCTCAGTACTCAGGGTGCTGGGTGCTCAGTACTCAGGGTGCTGGGTGCTCAGTGCTCAGGTTGCTGGGTGATCAGTGCTCAGGGTGCTGGGTGCTCAGTGCTCAGCGTGCTGGGTGCTCAGTGCTCGGGGTGCTGGGTGCTCAGTACTCAGGTTGCTGGGTGCTCAGTGCTTGGTGTGCTCGGTGCTCAGTACGTTGGGTGCTCACTACTCAGGGTGCTGGGTGCTCAGTGCTCGGGGTGATCCGTGCTCAGTACTCAGGTTGCTGGGTGCTCAGTTCTCGGGGTGCTCAGTGCTCAGTACGTTGGGTGCTCACTACTCAGGGTGCTGGGTGCTCAGTGCTCAGGGTGCTGGGTGCTCAGTGCTCAGGGTGCTTGGTGCTCAGTGCTCAGGGTGCTGGGTGCTCAGTACTCAGGGTGCTGGTTGCTCAGTACTCAGGGTGCTCAGTGCTCAGTACTCAGGGTGCTCAGTGCTCAGTACTCAGGGTGCTCAGTTCTCAGGGTGCTGGGTGCTCAGTCCTCAGGGTGCTGGGTGCTCAGTGCTCAGGGTGCTCAGTGCTCAGTGCTCAGGGTGCTGGGTGCTCAGTACTCAGGGTGCTGTGTGCTCAGTGCTCGGGGTGCTGGGTGCTCAGTACTCAGTGTGCTGGGTGCTCAGTGCTCAGGGTGCTGGGTGCTCAGTGCTCAGGGTGCTCGGTGCTTAGTACTCAGGGTGCTCGGTGCTCGGGGTGCTGGGTGCTCAGTGCACGGGGTGCTGGGTGCTCAGTGCTCGGGGTGCTGGGTGCTCAGTGCTCAGGGTGCTGGGTGCTCAGTACTCAAGGTGCTGGCTGCTCAGTACTCAGGGTGCTGGGTGCTCAGTACTCAGGGAGCTCAGTGCTTGGGGTGCAGGGTGCTCAGTACTCAGGGTGCTCAGTGCTTGGGGTGTTGGGTGCTCAGTACTCAGGTTGCTGGGTGCTCAGTGATCAGGGTGTTGGGTGCTCAGTACTCAGGGTGCTGGGTGCTCAGTACTCAGGGTGCTGGGTGCTCAGTGCTCGGGGTGCTGGGTGCTCAGTGCTCGGGGTGCTGGGTGCTCAGTGCTCGGGGTGCTGGGTGCTCAGTGCTCGGGGTGCTGGTTGCTCAGTGCTCGGGGTGCTGGGTGCTCAGTGCTCGGGGTGCTGGGTGCGCAGTGCTCGGGGTGCTGGGTTCT
Source organism: Microtus oregoni (assembly GCF_018167655.1). Classification (NCBI taxonomy): domain Eukaryota; kingdom Metazoa; phylum Chordata; class Mammalia; order Rodentia; family Cricetidae; genus Microtus; species Microtus oregoni. The sequence goes on from NW_024543418.1 coordinate 20,389, forward strand.
CAGTGCTCGGGGTGCTCGGTGCTCAGTGCTCGGGGTGATGGGTGCTCAGTACTCGTGGTGCTCAGTGCTCAGTACTCAGGGTGCTGGGTGCTCAGTGCTCAGGGCGCTTTGTGCTCAGTGCTCGGGGTGCTGGCTGCTCGGTGCTCAGGTTGCTGGGTGGTCAGTACTCGGGGTGCTGGGTGCTCAGTACTCAGGGTGCGGGGTGCTCATTGCTTGGGGTGCTGGTTGCTCAGTGCTCGGGGTGCTGGGTGCTCAGTGATCAGGGTGCTTGGTGCTCAGTGCTCAGGGTGCTGGGTGCTCAGTACTCAGGGTGCTGGGTGCTCAGTACTCGGGTGCTGGGTGCTCAGTGCTCAGGGTGCTGGGTGCTCAGTGCTCAGGGTGCTGGGTGCTCAGTGCTCGGGGTGCTGGGTGCTCAGTGCTCAGTACTCAGGGTGCTGGGTGCTCAGTGCTCAGTACTCAGGGTGCTGGGTGCTCAGTGCTCAGGGTGCTGGGTGCTCAGTGCTCAGGGTGCTGGGTGCTCAGTGCTCGGGGTGCTGGGTGCTCAGTGCTCAGTACTCAGGGTGCTGGGTGCTCAGTGCTCGGGGTGCTGGGTGCTCAGTGCTCAGTACTCAGGGTGCTGGGTGCTCAGTGCTCGGGGTGCTGGGTGCTCAGTGCTCGGGGTGCTGGGTGATCAGTACTCGGGGTGCTGGGTGCTCAGTACTCAGGGTGTTGGGTGCTCAGTACTCCGGGTGCTGGGTGCTCAGTTCTCGGGGTGCTCGGTGCTCAGTACCCAGTGATCAGGGTGCTGAGTGCTCAGTGCTCAGGGTGCTGGGTGTTCAGTACTCAGGGAGCTGGGTGCTCAGTACTCAGGGTGCTGGGTGCTCAGTGCTCAGGCTGCTGGGTGCTCAGTACTTGGGGTGCTCGGTGCCCAGTGCTCTGGGTGCTGGTTGCTCAGTACTCAGGGTGCTGTGTACTCAGTGCTCAGGGTGCTCGGTGCTCAGTACTCGGGGTGCTGGGTGCTCATTCTCGGGGTGCTGGGTGCTCAGTGCTCGGGGTGCTCGGTGCTCAGTACTCAGGGTGCTGGGTGCTCAGTGCTCAGGGTGCTGGGTGCTCAGTACTCAGGGTGCTGGGTGCTCAGTGCTCAGGGTGCTGGGTGCTCAGTACTCAGGGTGCTGGGTGCTCAGTGCTCAGGGTGCTGGGTGCTCAGTACTCAGGGTGCTGGGAGCTCAGTGCTCAGGGTGATCGGTGCTCAGTACTCAGGGTGCTCAGTACTCAGGGTGCTGGGTGCTCAGTGCTCGAGGTGCTGGGTGCTCAGTATTCAGGGTGCTGGGTGCTCAGTGCTTTGGGTTCTGGGTGCTCAGTGCTCAGGGTGATCGGTGCTCAGTACTCAGGGTGCTGGGTGCTCAGTGCTCAGGGTGCTGGGTGCTCAGTCCTCAGGGTGCTTAGTGCTCAGGGTGCTTGGTGCTCAGTGCTTGGGTGGCTCGGTGCTCAGTACTCAGGGTGCTGAGTGCTCAGTACTCAGGGTGCTGGGTGCTCAGTACTCAGGGTGCTGGGTGCTCAGTGCTCAGGTTGCTGGGTGATCAGTGCTCAGGGTGCTGGGTGCTCAGTGCTCAGCGTGCTGGGTGCTCAGTGCTTGGTGTGCTCGGTGCTCAGTACGTTGGGTGCTCACTACTCAGGGTGCTGGGTGCTCAGTGCTCGGGGTGATCCGTGCTCAGTACTCAGGTTGCTGGGTTCTCAGTGCTCGGGGTGCTCAGTGCTCAGTACGTTGGGTGCTCACTACTCAGGGTGCTGGGTGCTCAGTGCTCAGGGTGCTGGGTGCTCAGTGCTCAGGGTGCTTGGTGCTCTGTGCTCAGGGTGCTGGGTGCTCAGTACTCAGGGTGCTGGTTGCTCAGTACTCAGGGTGCTCAGTGCTCAGTACTCAGGGTGCTCAGTGCTCAGTACTCAGGGTGCTCAGTTCTCAGGGTGCTGGGTGCTCAGTACTCTGGGTGCATTGTGCTCAGTGCTCGGGGTGCTGGGTGCTCAGTACTCAGAATGCTGGGTGCTCAGTGCTCAGGGTGCTGGGTGATCAGTGCTCAGGGTGCTCGGTGCTTAGTACTCAGGGTGCTCGGTGCTCGGGGTGCTGGGTGCTCAGTGCACGGGGTGCTGGGTGCTCAGTGCTCGGGGTTCTGGGTGCTCAGTGCTCAGGGTGCTGGGTGCTCAGTACTCAAGGTGCTGGCTGCTCAGTACTCAGGGTGCTGGGTGCTCAGTACTCAGGGAGCTCAGTGCTTGGGGTGCTGGGTGCTCAGTACTCAGGGTGCTCAGTGCTTGGGGTGTTGGGTGCTCAGTACTCAGGTTGCTGGGTGCTCAGTGATCAGGGTGTTGGGTGCTCAGTACTCAGGGTGCTGGGTGCTCAGTACTCAGGGTGCTGGGTGCTCAGTGCTCGGGGTGCTGGGTGCTCAGTGCTCGGGGTGCTGGGTGCTCAGTGCTCGGGGTGCTGGGTGCTCAGTGCTCGGGGTGCTGGGTGCTCAGTGCTCGGGGTGCTGGGTGCTCAGTGCTCGGGGTGCTGGGTGCTCAGTGCTCGGGGTGCTGGGTTCTCAGTGCTCGGGGTGCTCGGTGCTCAGTGCTCGGGGTGCTGGGTGCTCAGTACTCGTGGTGCTCAGTGCTCAGTACTCAGGGTGCTGGGTGCCCAGTGCTCAGGGCGCTGGGTGCTCAGTGCTCAGGGTGCTGGCTGCTCGGTGCTCAGGTTGCTGGGTGGTCAGTACTCGGGGTGCTGGGTGCTCAGTACTCAGGGTGCGGGGTGCTCATTGCTTGGGGTGCTGGTTGCTCAGTGCTCGGGGTGCTGGGTGCTCAGTGCTCGGGGCGCTGGGTGCTCAGTGCTCGGGGCGCTGGTTGCTCAGTGCTCGGGGCGCTGGGTGCTCAGTGCTCTGGGTGCTCGGTGCTCAGTACTCAGGGTGCTGGGTTCTCAGTGCTCGGGTTGCACGGTGCTCAGTACGTTGGGTGCTCACTACTCAGGGTGCTGAGTGCTCAGTGCTCAGGGTGCTTAGTGCTCAGTACTCAGGGTGCTCAGTGCTCAGTACTCAGGGTGCTCGGTGCTCAGGGTGCTGGGTGCTCAGTGCTCGGGGTGCTGGGTGCTCATTACTCGCGGTGCTGCGTGCTCAGTGCTCGGGGTGCTCGGTGCTCAGCACTCAGGGTGCTGGGTGCTCAGTACTCAGGTGCTGGGTGCTCAGTGCTCAGTACTCAGGGTGCTTGGTGTTCAGTGCTTGGGGTGCTGGGTGATCAGTGCTCAGGGTGCTCAGTGCTCAGTACTCGGGGTGCTGGGTGCTCAGAGCTCAGGGTGCTCAATGCTCAGTACTCGGGGTGCTGTGTGCTCAGTGCTCAGGGTGCTCAGTGCTCGGGGTGCTGGGTGCTCAGTGCTCGGGGCGCTGGGTGCTCAGTGCTCGGGGTGCTGGGTGCTCAGTACTCAGGGTGCTGGGTGCTCAGTGCTCAGGGTGCTCAGTGCTCAGTACTCAGTGCTCAGGGTGCTCAGTACTCGGGGTGCTGGGTGCTCAGTGCTCAGGGTGCTCAGTGCTCAGTACTCAGTGCTCAGGGTGCTCAGTGCTCAGTGCTCAGTGTGCTGTATGTTCAGTACTGAGGGTGCTGGTTGCTCAGTACTCAGGGTGCTGGGTGCTCAGTGCTCAGGGTGCTGGGTGCTCAGTGCTCGGGGTGCTCAGTACTCAGGGTGCTGTGTGTTCAGTGCTCAGGGTACTGGATGCTCAGTACTCAGGGTGCTCGGTGCTTAGTACTCAGGGTGCTGGGTGCTCAGTACTCCGGGTGCTGGGTGCTCAGTGCTCGGGGTACTCGGAGCTCAGTACTCAGGGTGCTGGGTGCTCAGTTCTCGGGGTGATCGGTGCTCAGTACTCAGGGTGCTGGGTGCTCAGTGCTCGGGGTGCTTGGTGCTCAGTACGTTGGGTGCTCACTACTCAGGGTGCTGGGTGCTCAGTGTGCTGGGTGCTCAGTGCTCAGGGTGCTGGGTGCTCAGTGCTCAGGGTGCTGTGTGCACAGTACTCAGGGTGCTGGGTGCTCAGTGCTCGGGGTGCTGGGTGCTCAGTACTCAGGGTGCTGGGTGCTCAGTACTCGGGTGCTGGGTGCTCAGTACTCAGGGTGCTGGGTGCTCAGTGCTCGGGGTGCTGGGTGCTCAGTGCTCAGTACTCAGGGTGCTGGGTGCTCAGTGCTCGGGGTGCTGGGTGCTCAGTGCTCAGGGTGCTGGGTGCTCTGTGCTCGGGGTGATGGGTGCTCAGTACTCAGGGTGCTGGGTGCTCAGTACTCGGGTGCTGGGTGCTCAGTGCTCAGGGTGCTGGGTGCTCAGTGCTCGGGGTGCTGGGTGCTCAGTGCTCAGTACTCAGGGTGCTGGGTGCTCAGTGCTCGGGGTGCTGGGTGCTCAGTGCTCAGGGTGCTGGGTGCTCAGTGCTCAGGGCGCTGGGTGCTCAGTGCTCAGTCCTCAGGGTGATGGGTGCACAGTGCTCAGGGTGCTGCGTGCTCAGTGCTCAGGGTGCTGGGTACTCAGTGCTCGGGGTGCTGGGTGCTCAGTACTCAGGGTGCTGGGTGCTCAGTACACATGGTGCTGGGTTCTCAGTGCTCGGGTTGCTGGGTGCTCATTGCTCGGGGTGCTGGGTGCTCAGTGCTCGGGGTGCTGTGTGTTCAGTGCTCACGGTGCTGGGTGTTCAGTACTCAGGGTGCTGGGTGCTCAGTACTCAGGGTTCTCATTGCTCAGGGTGCTGGGTGCTCAGTACTCAGGGTGCTGGGTGCTCAGTACTCAGGGTGCTCAGTGCTCAGTACTCAGGGTGCTCAGTGCTCAGTACTCAGGGTGCTCGGTGCTCAGGGTGCTGGGTGCTCATTGCTCCGGTTGCTGGGTGCTCATTGCTCGCGGTGCTGCAAGCTCAGTGCTCGGGGTGCTCGGTGCTCAGTACTCAGGGTGCTCGGTACTCAGTGCTCAGGGTGCTCGGTGCTCAGTACTCGGGGTGCTGGGTGCTCATTCTCGGGGTGCTTGGTGCTCAGTGCTCGGGGTGCTGGGTGCTCAGTACTCAGGGTGCTGGGTGCTCAGTGCTCAGGGTGCTGGGTGCTCAGTACTCAGGGTGCTGGGTGCTCAGTGCTCAGGGTGCTGGGTGCTCAGTACTCAGGGTGCTGGGTGCTCAGTGCTCAGGGTGCTGAGTGCTCAGTACTCAGGGTGCTGGGAGCTCAGTGCTCAGGGTGATCGGTGCTCAGTACTCAGGGTGCTCAGTACTCAGGGTGCTGGGTGCTCAGTGCTCGGGGTGCTGGGTGCTCAGTGTTCAGGGTGCTGGGTGCTCAGTGCTTTGGGTTCTGGGTGCTCAGTGCTCAGGGTGATCGGTGCTCAGTACTCAGGGTGCTGGGTGCTCAGTGCTCAGGGTGCTGGGTGCTCAGTCCTCAGGGTGCTTAGTGCTCAGTACTCAGGGTGCTCAGTGCTCAGTACTCAGGGTGCTGGGTGCTCAGTACTCAGGGTGCTGGGTGCTCAGTGCTCAGGTTGCTGGGTGATCAGTGCTCAGGGTGCTGGGTGCTCAGTGCTCAGCGTGCTGGGTGCTCAGTGCGCGGGGTGCTGGGTGCTCAGTACTCAGGTTGCTGGGTGCTCAGTGCTTGGTGTGCTCGGTGCTCAGTACGTTGGGTGCTCACTACTCAGGGTGCTGGGTGCTCAGTGCTCGGGGTGATCCGTGCTCAGTACTCAGGTTGCTGGGTGCTCAGTTCTCGGGGTGCTCAGTGCTCACTACGTTGGGTGCTCACTACTCAGGGTGCTGGGTGCTCAGTGCTCAGGGTGCTGGGTGCTCAGTGCTCAGGGTGCTGGGTGCTCAGTGCTCAGGGTGCTGGGTGCTCAGTACTCAGGGTGCTGGTTGCTCAGTACTCAGGGTGCTCAGTGCTCAGTACTCAGGGTGCTCAGTGCTCAGTACTCAGGGTGCTCAGTTCTCAGGGTGCTGGGTGCTCAGTCCTCAGGGTGCTGGGTGCTCAGTGCTCAGGGTGCTCAGTGCTCAGTGCTCAGGGTGCTGGGTGCTCAGTACTCAGGGTGCTGTGTGCTCAGTGCTCGGGGTGCTGGGTGCTCAGTACTCAGAGTGCTGGGTGCTCAGTGCTCAGTCCTCAGGGTGATGGGTGCACAGTGCTCAGGGTGCTGCGTGCTCAGTGCTCAGGGTGCTGGGTGCTCAGTGCTCGGGGTGCTGGGTGCTCAGTGCTCAGTACTCAGGGTGCTGGGTGCTCAGTGCTCGGGGTGCTGGGTGCTCAGTGCTCAGGGTGCTGGGTGCTCAGTGCTCAGGGCGCTGGGTGCTCAGTGCTCAGTCCTCAGGGTGATGGGTGCACAGTGCTCAGGGTGCTGCGTGCTCAGTGCTCAGGGTGCTGGGTACTCAGTGCTCGGGGTGCTGGGTGCTCAGTACTCAGGGTGCTGGGTGCTCAGTACACATGGTGCTGGGTTCTCAGTGCTCGGGTTGCTGGGTGCTCATTGCTCGGGGTGCTGGGTGCTCAGTGCTCGGGGTGCTGTGTGTTCAGTGCTCACGGTGCTGGGTGTTCAGTACTCAGGGTGCTGGGTGCTCAGTACTCAGGGTTCTCATTGCTCAGGGTGCTGGGTGCTCAGTACTCAGGGTGCTGGGTGCTCAGTACTCAGGGTGCTCAGTGCTCAGTACTCAGGGTGCTCAGTGCTCAGTACTCAGGGTGCTCGGTGCTCAGGGTGCTGGGTGCTCATTGCTCCGGTTGCTGGGTGCTCATTGCTCGCGGTGCTGCAAGCTCAGTGCTCGGGGTGCTCGGTGCTCAGTACTCAGGGTGCTCGGTACTCAGTGCTCAGGGTGCTCGGTGCTCAGTACTCGGGGTGCTGGGTGCTCATTCTCGGGGTGCTTGGTGCTCAGTGCTCGGGGTGCTGGGTGCTCAGTACTCAGGGTGCTGGGTGCTCAGTGCTCAGGGTGCTGGGTGCTCAGTACTCAGGGTGCTGGGTGCTCAGTGCTCAGGGTGCTGGGTGCTCAGTACTCAGGGTGCTGGGTGCTCAGTGCTCAGGGTGCTGAGTGCTCAGTACTCAGGGTGCTGGGAGCTCAGTGCTCAGGGTGATCGGTGCTCAGTACTCAGGGTGCTCAGTACTCAGGGTGCTGGGTGCTCAGTGCTCGGGGTGCTGGGTGCTCAGTGTTCAGGGTGCTGGGTGCTCAGTGCTTTGGGTTCTGGGTGCTCAGTGCTCAGGGTGATCGGTGCTCAGTACTCAGGGTGCTGGGTGCTCAGTGCTCAGGGTGCTGGGTGCTCAGTCCTCAGGGTGCTTAGTGCTCAGTACTCAGGGTGCTCAGTGCTCAGTACTCAGGGTGCTGGGTGCTCAGTACTCAGGGTGCTGGGTGCTCAGTGCTCAGGTTGCTGGGTGATCAGTGCTCAGGGTGCTGGGTGCTCAGTGCTCAGCGTGCTGGGTGCTCAGTGCGCGGGGTGCTGGGTGCTCAGTACTCAGGTTGCTGGGTGCTCAGTGCTTGGTGTGCTCGGTGCTCAGTACGTTGGGTGCTCACTACTCAGGGTGCTGGGTGCTCAGTGCTCGGGGTGATCCGTGCTCAGTACTCAGGTTGCTGGGTGCTCAGTTCTCGGGGTGCTCAGTGCTCACTACGTTGGGTGCTCACTACTCAGGGTGCTGGGTGCTCAGTGCTCAGGGTGCTGGGTGCTCAGTGCTCAGGGTGCTGGGTGCTCAGTGCTCAGGGTGCTGGGTGCTCAGTACTCAGGGTGCTGGTTGCTCAGTACTCAGGGTGCTCAGTGCTCAGTACTCAGGGTGCTCAGTGCTCAGTACTCAGGGTGCTCAGTTCTCAGGGTGCTGGGTGCTCAGTCCTCAGGGTGCTGGGTGCTCAGTGCTCAGGGTGCTCAGTGCTCAGTGCTCAGGGTGCTGGGTGCTCAGTACTCAGGGTGCTGTGTGCTCAGTGCTCGGGGTGCTGGGTGCTCAGTACTCAGAGTGCTGGGTGCTCAGTGCTCAGGGTGCTGGGTGCTCAGTGCTCAGGGTGCTCGGTGCTTAGTACTCAGGGTGCTCGGTGCTCGGGGTGCTGGGTGCTCAGTGCACGGGGTGCTGGGTGCTCAGTGCTCGGGGTGCTGGGTGCTCAGTGCTCAGGGTGCTGGGTGCTCAGTACTCAAGGTGCTGGCTGCTCAGTACTCAGGGTGCTGGGTGCTCAGTACTCAGGTTGCTGGGTGCTCAGTGATCAGGGTGTTGGGTGCTCAGTACTCAGGGTGCTGGGTGCTCAGTACTCAGGGTGCTGGGTGCTCAGTGCTCGGGGTGCTGGGTGCTCAGTGCTCGGGGTGCTGGGTGCTCAGTGCTCGGGGTGCTGGGTGCTCAGTGCTCGGGGTGCTGGGTGCTCAGTGCTCAGGGTGCTGGGTGCTCAGTGCTCGGGGTGCTGGGTGCTCAGTGCTCGGGATGCTGGGTTCTCAGTGCTCGGGGTGCTCGGTGCTCAGTGCTCGGGGTGCTGGGTGCTCAGTACTCGTGGTGCTCAGTGCTCAGTACTCAGGGTGCTGGGTGCTCAGTGCTCAGGGCGCTGGGTGCTCAATGCTAGGGGTGCTGGCTGCTCGGTGCTCAGGTTGCTGGGTGGTCAGTACTCGGGGCGCTGGGTGCTCAGTACTCAGGGTGCGGGGTGCTCATTGCTTGGGGTGCTGGTTGCTCAGTGCTCGGGGTGCTGGGTGCTCAGTGCTCAGGGTGCTTGGTGCTCAGTGCTCAGGGTGCTGGGTGCTCAGTACTCAGGGTGCTGGGTGCTCAGTACTCGGGTGCTGGGTGCTCAGTGCTCAGGGTGCTGTGTGCTCAGTGCTCAGGGTGCTGGGTGCTCAGTGCTCGGGGTGCTTGGTGCTCAGTGCTCAGTACTCAGGGTGCTGGGTGCTCAGTGCTCAGTACTCAGGGTGCTGGGTGCTCAGTGCTTAGGGTGCTGGGTGCTCAGTGCTCAGGGTGCTGGGTGCTCAGTGCTCGGGGTGCTGGGTGCTCAGTGCTCAGTACTCAGGGTGCTGGGTGCTCAGTGCTCGGGGTGCTGGGTGCCCAGTGCTCAGTACTCAGGGTGCTCGGTGCTCAGTGCTCGGGGTGCTGGGTGCTCAGTGCTCGGGGTGCTGGGTGCTCAGTACTCGGGGTGCTGGGTGCTCAGTCCTCAGGGTGTTGGGTGCTCAGTACTCCGGGTGCTGGGTGCTCAGTTCTCGGGGTGCTCGGTGCTCAGTACTCAGTGATCAGGGTGCTGAGTGCTCAGTGCTCAGGGTGCTGGGTGTTCAGTACTCAGGGAGCTGGGTGCTCAGTACTCAGGGTGCTGGGTGCTCAGTGCTCAGGCTGCTGGGTGCTCAGTACTTGGGGTGCTCGGTGCCCAGTGCTCAGGGTGCTGGGTGCTCAGTGCTCAGGTTGCTGGGTGCTCACGGCTCGGGGTGCTGGGTGCTCAGTACTCAGTGTGCTGGGTGCTCAGTACTCAGGGTGCTGGGTGCTCAGTACTCGGGGTGCTGGGTGCTCAGTACTCAGGGTGCTGGGTGCTCAGTACTCAGGGAGCTCAGTGCTTGGGGTGCTGGGTGCTCAGTACTCAGGGTGCTCCGTGCTTGGGGTGTTGGGTGCTCAGTACTCAGGTTGCTGGGTGCTCAGTGATCAGGGTGTTGGGTGCTCAGTACTCAGGGTGCTGGGTGCTCAGTACTCAGGGTGCTGGGTGCTCAGTGCTCGGGGTGCTGGGTGCTCAGTGCTCGGGGTGCTGGGTGCTCAGTGCTCGGGGTGCTGGGTGCTCAGTGCTCGGGGTGCTGGGTGCTCTGTGCTCAGGGTGCTGGGTGCTCAGTGCTCGGGGTGTTGGGTGCTCAGTGCTCGGGGTGCTGGGTTCTCAGTGCTCGGGGTGCTCGGTGCTCAGTGCTCGGGGTGCTGGGTGCTCAGTACTCGTGGTGCTCAGTGCTCAGTACTCAGGGTGCTGGGTGCTCAGTGCTCAGGGCGCTGGGTGCTCAGTGCTAGGGGTGCTGGCTGCTCGGTGCTCAGGTTGCTGGGTGGTCAGTACTCGGGGCGCTGAGTGCTCAGTACTCAGGGTGCGGGGTGCTCATTGCTTGGGGTGCTGGTTGCTCAGTGCTCGGGGTGCTGGGTGCTCAGTGCTCAGGGTGCTTGGTGCTCAGTGCTCAGGGTGCTGGGTGCTCAGTACTCAGGGTGCTGGGTGCTCAGTACTCGGGTGCTGGGTGCTCAGTGCTCAGGGTGCTGGGTGCTCAGTGCTCAGGGTGCTGGGTGCTCAGTGCTCGGGGTGCTGGGTGCTCAGTGCTCAGTACTCAGGGTGCTGGGTGCTCAGTGCTCAGTACTCAGGGTGCTGGGTGCTCAGTGCTTAGGGTGCTGGGTGCTCAGTGCTCAGGGTGCTGGGTGCTCAGTGCTCGGGGTGCTGGGTGCTCAGTGCTCAGTACTCAGGGTGCTGGGTGCTCAGTGCTCGGGGTGCTGGGTTCCCAGTGCTCAGTACTCAGGGTGCTCGGTGCTCAGTGCTCGGGGTGCTGGGTGCTCAGTGCTCGGGGTGCTGGGTGCTCAGTACTCGGGGTGCTGGGTGCTCAGTCCTCAGGGTGTTGGGTGCTCAGTACTCCGGGTGCTGGGTGCTCAGTTCTCGGGGTGCTCGGTGCTCAGTACTCAGTGATCAGGGTGCTGAGTGCTCAGTGCTCAGGGTGCTGGGTGTTCAGTACTCAGGGAGCTGGGTGCTCAGTACTCAGGGTGCTGGGTGCTCAGTGCTCAGGCTGCTGGGTGCTCAGTACTCGGGGTGCTCGGTGCCCAGTGCTCAGGGTGCTGGGTGCTCAGTACTCAGGGTGCCGGGTACTCAGTGCTCAGGGTGCTCGGTGCTCAGTACTCGGGGTGCTGGGTGCTCATTCTCGGGGTGCTGGGTGCTCAGTGCTCGGGGTGCTGGGTACTCAGTACTCAGGGTGCTGGGTGCTCAGTGCTCAGGGTGCTGGGTGCTCAGTACTCAGGGTGCTGGGTGCTCAGTGCTCAGGGTGCTGGGTGCTCAGTACTCAGGGTGCTGGGTGCTCAGTGCTCAGGGTGCTGGGTGCTCAGTACTCAGGGTGCTGGGAGCTCAGTGCTCAGGGTGATCGGTGCTCAGTACTCAGGGTGCTCAGTGCTCAGGGTGCTTGGTGCTCAGTGCTCAGGGTGCTGGGTGCTCAGTACTCAGGGTTCTCATTGCTCAGGGTGCTGGGTGCTCAGTACTCAGGGTGCTGGGTGCTCAGTACTCAGGGTGCTCAGTGCTCAGTACTCAGGGTGCTCAGTGCTCAGTACTCAGGGTGCTCGGTGCTCAGGGTGCTGGGTGCTCATTGCTCCGGGTGCTGGGTGCTCATTGCTCGCGGTGCTACATGCTCAGTGCTCGGGGTGCTCGGTGCTCAGTACTCAGGGTGCTGGGTACTCAGTGCTCAGGGTGCTCGGTGCTCAGTACTCGGGGTGCTGGGTGCTCATTCTCGGGGTGCTTGGTGCTCAGTGCTCGGGGTGCTGGGTGCTCAGTACTCAGGGTGCTGGGTGCTCAGTGCTCAGGGTGCTGGGTGCTCAGTACTCAGGGTGCTGGGTGCTCAGTGCTCAGGGTGCTGGGTGCTCAGTACTCAGGGTGCTGGGTGCTCAGTGCTCGGGGTGCTGGGTGCTCAGTGCTCAGGGTGCTGGGTGCTCTGTGCTCGGGGTGATGGGTGCTCAGTACTCAGGGTGCTGGGTGCTCAGTACTCGGGTGCTGGGTGCTCAGTGCTCAGGGTGCTGGGTGCTCAGTGCTCGGGGTGCTGGGTGCTCAGTGCTCAGTACTCAGGGTGCTGGGTGCTCAGTGCTCGGGGTGCTGGGTGCTCAGTGCTCAGGGTGCTGGGTGCTCAGTGCTCAGGGCGCTGGGTGCTCAGTGCTCAGTCCTCAGGGTGATGGGTGCACAGTGCTCAGGGTGCTGCGTGCTCAGTGCTCAGGGTGCTGGGTACTCAGTGCTCGGGGTGCTGGGTGCTCAGTACTCAGGGTGCTGGGTGCTCAGTACACATGGTGCTGGGTTCTCAGTGCTCGGGTTGCTGGGTGCTCATTGCTCGGGGTGCTGGGTGCTCAGTGCTCGGGGTGCTGTGTGTTCAGTGCTCACGGTGCTGGGTGTTCAGTACTCAGGGTGCTGGGTGCTCAGTACTCAGGGTTCTCATTGCTCAGGGTGCTGGGTGCTCAGTACTCAGGGTGCTGGGTGCTCAGTACTCAGGGTGCTCAGTGCTCAGTACTCAGGGTGCTCAGTGCTCAGTACTCAGGGTGCTCGGTGCTCAGGGTGCTGGGTGCTCATTGCTCCGGTTGCTGGGTGCTCATTGCTCGCGGTGCTGCAAGCTCAGTGCTCGGGGTGCTCGGTGCTCAGTACTCAGGGTGCTGGGTACTCAGTGCTCAGGGTGCTCGGTGCTCAGTACTCGGGGTGCTGGGTGCTCATTCTCGGGGTGCTTGGTGCTCAGTGCTCGGGGTGCTGGGTGCTCAGTACTCAGGGTGCTGGGTGCTCAGTGCTCAGGGTGCTGGGTGCTCAGTACTCAGGGTGCTGGGTGCTCAGTGCTCAGGGTGCTGGGTGCTCAGTACTCAGGGTGCTGGGTGCTCAGTGCTCAGGGTGCTGAGTGCTCAGTACTCAGGGTGCTGGGAGCTCAGTGCTCAGGGTGATCGGTGCTCAGTACTCAGGGTGCTCAGTACTCAGGGTGCTGGGTGCTCAGTGCTCGGGGTGCTGGGTGCTCAGTGTTCAGGGTGCTGGGTGCTCAGTGCTTTGGGTTCTGGGTGCTCAGTGCTCAGGGTGATCGGTGCTCAGTACTCAGGGTGCTGGGTGCTCAGTGCTCAGGGTGCTGGGTGCTCAGTCCTCAGGGTGCTTAGTGCTCAGTACTCAGGGTGCTGAGTGCTCAGTACTCAGGGTGCTGGGTGCTCAGTACTCAGGGTGCTGGGTGCTCAGTGCTCAGGTTGCTGGGTGATCAGTGCTCAGGGTGCTGGGTGCTCAGTGCTCAGCGTGCTGGGTGCTCAGTGCGCGGGGTGCTGGGTGCTCAGTACTCAGGTTGCTGGGTGCTCAGTGCTTGGTGTGCTCGGTGCTCAGTACGTTGGGTGCTCACTACTCAGGGTGCTGGGTGCTCAGTGCTCGGGGTGATCCGTGCTCAGTACTCAGGTTGCTGGGTGCTCAGTTCTCGGGGTGCTCAGTGCTCACTACGTTGGGTGCTCACTACTCAGGGTGCTGGGTGCTCAGTGCTCAGGGTGCTGGGTGCTCAGTGCTCAGGGTGCTGGGTGCTCAGTGCTCAGGGTGCTGGGTGCTCAGTACTCAGGGTGCTGGTTGCTCAGTACTCAGGGTGCTCAGTGCTCAGTACTCAGGGTGCTCAGTGCTCAGTACTCAGGGTGCTCAGTTCTCAGGGTGCTGGGTGCTCAGTCCTCAGGGTGCTGGGTGCTCAGTGCTCAGGGTGCTCAGTGCTCAGTGCTCAGGGTGCTGGGTGCTCAGTACTCAGGGTGCTGTGTGCTCAGTGCTCGGGGTGCTGGGTGCTCAGTACTCAGAGTGCTGGGTGCTCAGTGCTCAGGGTGCTGGGTGCTCAGTGCTCAGGGTGCTCGGTGCTTAGTACTCAGGGTGCTCGGTGCTCGGGGTGCTGGGTGCTCAGTGCACGGGGTGCTGGGTGCTCAGTGCTCGGGGTGCTGGGTGCTCAGTGCTCAGGGTGCTGGGTGCTCAGTACTCAAGGTGCTGGCTGCTCAGTACTCAGGGTGCTGGGTGCTCAGTACTCAGGTTGCTGGGTGCTCAGTGATCAGGGTGTTGGGTGCTCAGTACTCAGGGTGCTGGGTGCTCAGTACTCAGGGTGCTGGGTGCTCAGTGCTCGGGGTGCTGGGTGCTCAGTGCTCGGGGTGCTGGGTGCTCAGTGCTCGGGGTGCTGGGTGCTCAGTGCTCGGGGTGCTGGGTGCTCAGTGCTCAGGGTGCTGGGTGCTCAGTGCTCGGGGTGCTGGGTGCTCAGTGCTCGGGATGCTGGGTTCTCAGTGCTCGGGGTGCTCGGTGCTCAGTGCTCGGGGTGCTGGGTGCTCAGTACTCGTGGTGCTCAGTGCTCAGTACTCAGGGTGCTGGGTGCTCAGTGCTCAGGGCGCTGGGTGCTCAATGCTAGGGGTGCTGGCTGCTCGGTGCTCAGGTTGCTGGGTGGTCAGTACTCGGGGCGCTGGGTGCTCAGTACTCAGGGTGCGGGGTGCTCATTGCTTGGGGTGCTGGTTGCTCAGTGCTCGGGGTGCTGGGTGCTCAGTGCTCAGGGTGCTTGGTGCTCAGTGCTCAGGGTGCTGGGTGCTCAGTACTCAGGGTGCTGGGTGCTCAGTACTCGGGTGCTGGGTGCTCAGTGCTCAGGGTGCTGGGTGCTCAGTGCTCAGGGTGCTGGGTGCTCAGTGCTCGGGGTGCTTGGTGCTCAGTGCTCAGTACTCAGGGTGCTGGGTGCTCAGTGCTCAGTACTCAGGGTGCTGGGTGCTCAGTGCTTAGGGTGCTGGGTGCTCAGTGCTCAGGGTGCTGGGTGCTCAGTGCTCGGGGTGCTGGGTGCTCAGTGCTCAGTACTCAGGGTGCTGGGTGCTCAGTGCTCGGGGTGCTGGGTGCCCAGTGCTCAGTACTCAGGGTGCTCGGTGCTCAGTGCTCGGGGTGCTGGGTGCTCAGTGCTCGGGGTGCTGGGTGCTCAGTACTCGGGGTGCTGGGTGCTCAGTCCTCAGGGTGTTGGGTGCTCAGTACTCCGGGTGCTGGGTGCTCAGTTCTCGGGGTGCTCGGTGCTCAGTACTCAGTGATCAGGGTGCTGAGTGCTCAGTGCTCAGGGTGCTGGGTGTTCAGTACTCAGGGAGCTGGGTGCTCAGTACTCAGGGTGCTGGGTGCTCAGTGCTCAGGCTGCTGGGTGCTCAGTACTTGGGGTGCTCGGTGCCCAGTGCTCAGGGTGCTGGGTGCTCAGTGCTCAGGTTGCTGGGTGCTCACGGCTCGGGGTGCTGGGTGCTCAGTACTCAGTGTGCTGGGTGCTCAGTACTCAGGGTGCTGGGTGCTCAGTACTCGGGGTGCTGGGTGCTCAGTACTCAGGGTGCTGGGTGCTCAGTACTCAGGGAGCTCAGTGCTTGGGGTGCTGGGTGCTCAGTACTCAGGGTGCTCCGTGCTTGGGGTGTTGGGTGCTCAGTACTCAGGTTGCTGGGTGCTCAGTGATCAGGGTGTTGGGTGCTCAGTACTCAGGGTGCTGGGTGCTCAGTACTCAGGGTGCTGGGTGCTCAGTGCTCGGGGTGCTGGGTGCTCAGTGCTCGGGGTGCTGGGTGCTCAGTGCTCGGGGTGCTGGGTGCTCAGTGCTCGGGGTGCTGGGTGCTCTGTGCTCAGGGTGCTGGGTGCTCAGTGCTCGGGGTGTTGGGTGCTCAGTGCTCGGGGTGCTGGGTTCTCAGTGCTCGGGGTGCTCGGTGCTCAGTGCTCGGGGTGCTGGGTGCTCAGTACTCGTGGTGCTCAGTGCTCAGTACTCAGGGTGCTGGGTGCTCAGTGCTCAGGGCGCTGGGTGCTCAGTGCTAGGGGTGCTGGCTGCTCGGTGCTCAGGTTGCTGGGTGGTCAGTACTCGGGGCGCTGAGTGCTCAGTACTCAGGGTGCGGGGTGCTCATTGCTTGGGGTGCTGGTTGCTCAGTGCTCGGGGTGCTGGGTGCTCAGTGCTCAGGGTGCTTGGTGCTCAGTGCTCAGGGTGCTGGGTGCTCAGTACTCAGGGTGCTGGGTGCTCAGTACTCGGGTGCTGGGTGCTCAGTGCTCAGGGTGCTGGGTGCTCAGTGCTCAGGGTGCTGGGTGCTCAGTGCTCGGGGTGCTGGGTGCTCAGTGCTCAGTACTCAGGGTGCTGGGTGCTCAGTGCTCAGTACTCAGGGTGCTGGGTGCTCAGTGCTTAGGGTGCTGGGTGCTCAGTGCTCAGGGTGCTGGGTGCTCAGTGCTCGGGGTGCTGGGTGCTCAGTGCTCAGTACTCAGGGTGCTGGGTGCTCAGTGCTCGGGGTGCTGGGTTCCCAGTGCTCAGTACTCAGGGTGCTCGGTGCTCAGTGCTCGGGGTGCTGGGTGCTCAGTGCTCGGGGTGCTGGGTGCTCAGTACTCGGGGTGCTGGGTGCTCAGTCCTCAGGGTGTTGGGTGCTCAGTACTCCGGGTGCTGGGTGCTCAGTTCTCGGGGTGCTCGGTGCTCAGTACTCAGTGATCAGGGTGCTGAGTGCTCAGTGCTCAGGGTGCTGGGTGTTCAGTACTCAGGGAGCTGGGTGCTCAGTACTCAGGGTGCTGGGTGCTCAGTGCTCAGGCTGCTGGGTGCTCAGTACTCGGGGTGCTCGGTGCCCAGTGCTCAGGGTGCTGGGTGCTCAGTACTCAGGGTGCCGGGTACTCAGTGCTCAGGGTGCTCGGTGCTCAGTACTCGGGGTGCTGGGTGCTCATTCTCGGGGTGCTGGGTGCTCAGTGCTCGGGGTGCTGGGTACTCAGTACTCAGGGTGCTGGGTGCTCAGTGCTCAGGGTGCTGGGTGCTCAGTACTCAGGGTGCTGGGTGCTCAGTGCTCAGGGTGCTGGGTGCTCAGTACTCAGGGTGCTGGGTGCTCAGTGCTCAGGGTGCTGGGTGCTCAGTACTCAGGGTGCTGGGAGCTCAGTGCTCAGGGTGATCGGTGCTCAGTACTCAGGGTGCTCAGTGCTCAGGGTGCTTGGTGCTCAGTGCTCAGGGTGCTGGGTGCTCAGTACTCAGGGTTCTCATTGCTCAGGGTGCTGGGTGCTCAGTACTCAGGGTGCTGGGTGCTCAGTACTCAGGGTGCTCAGTGCTCAGTACTCAGGGTGCTCAGTGCTCAGTACTCAGGGTGCTCGGTGCTCAGGGTGCTGGGTGCTCATTGCTCCGGGTGCTGGGTGCTCATTGCTCGCGGTGCTACATGCTCAGTGCTCGGGGTGCTCGGTGCTCAGTACTCAGGGTGCTGGGTACTCAGTGCTCAGGGTGCTCGGTGCTCAGTACTCGGGGTGCTGGGTGCTCATTCTCGGGGTGCTTGGTGCTCAGTGCTCGGGGTGCTGGGTGCTCAGTACTCAGGGTGCTGGGTGCTCAGTGCTCAGGGTGCTGGGTGCTCAGTACTCAGGGTGCTGGGTGCTCAGTGCTCAGGGTGCTGGGTGCTCAGTACTCAGGGTGCTGGGTGCTCAGTGCTCAGGGTGCTGGGTGCTCAGTACTCAGGGTGCTGGGAGCTCAGTGCTCAGGGTGATCGGTGCTCAGTACTCAGGGTGCTCAGTACTCAGGGTGCTGGGTGCTCAGTGCTCGGGGTGCTGGGTGCTCAGTATTCAGGGTGCTGGGTGCTCAGTGCTTTGGGTGCTGGGTGCTCAGTACTCAGGGTGCTGGGAGCTCAGTGCTCAGGGTGATCGGTGCTCAGTACTCAGGGTGCTCAGTACTCAGGGTGCTGGGTGCTCAGTGCTCGGGGTGCTTGGTGCTCAGTGCTCAGGGTGCTGGGTGCTCAGTACTCAGGGTGCTCAGTGCTCAGTGCTCAGTACTCAGGGTGCTGGGTGCTCAGTACTCAGGGTGCTGGGTGCTCAGTGCTCGGGGTGCCCGGTGCTCAGTGCTCGGGGTGCTCGGTGCTCAGTACTCATGGTGCTGGGTGCTCAGTACTCAGGGTGCTGGGTGCTCAGTGCTGGGTGCTCAGTGCTCGGGGTGCTCCGTGCAAAGTACGTTAGGAGCTCAGTGCTCAGGGTGCTGGGTGCTCAGTGCTCAGGGTGCTGGGTGCTCAGTGCTCAGGGTGCTTGGTGCTCAGTACTCAGGGTGCTGGGTGCTCAGTGCTTGGGGTGCTGGGTGCTCAGTACTCAGGGTGCTGGGTGCTCAGTGCTCGAGGTGCTGGGTGCTCAGTGCTCGGGGTGCTGGGTGCTCAGTACTCGGGCTGCTGGGTGCTCAGTGCTCAGGGTGCTGGGTCTCAGTGCTCGGGGGTACTGGGTACTCATTGCTCAGTACACAGGGTGCTGAGTGCTCAGTGCTCGGGGTGCTGGGTGCTCAGTGCTCGGGGTGCTGGGTGCTCATTCTCGGGGTGCTGGGTGCTCAGTACTCAGGGAGCTGGGTGCAAAATGCTCGGGGTGCTCGGTGCTCAGTACACACTGTGCTGGGTGCTCAGTGCTCGGGGTGCTGGGTGCTCAGCACTCAGGTTGCTGGGTGCTCAGTACTCAGGGTGCTGGGTGCTCAGTGCTCGGGGTGCTGGGTGCTCAGTGCTCAGGGTGCTGGGTGCTCAGTACTTAGGGTGCTGGGTGCTCAGTGCTCGGGGTGCTCGGTGCTCAGTACTCAAGGTGCTGGGTGCTCAGTGCTCACGGTGCTGGTTGCTCAGTCCTCGGGGTGCTCCGTACTCAGTGCTCAGGGTGCTGGGTGCTCAGTACTCAGGGTGCTCAGTGCTCAGTACTAAGGGTGCTCAGTGCTCAGTACTCAGGGTGCTCAGTGCTCAGGGCTCGGGGTGCTGGGTGCTCAGTGCTCGGGGTGATGGGTGCTCAGTACTCAGGGTGCATGGTGCTCAGTGCACAGTACTCAGCGTGCTGGGTGCTCAGTGCTCGGGGTGCTGGGTCCTCAGTGCTCAGGGTGCTGGGTGCTCAGTTCTCAGGGTGCTGGGTGCTCAGTGCTCCCGGTGCTGGGTCCTCAGTGCTCAGGGTGCTGGGTGCTCAGTACTCAGTGTGCTCAGTGCTCAGGGTGCTGGGTGCTCAGAACTCATGGTGCTGGGTGCTCAGTACTCAGGGTGCTGGGTGCTCAGTACTCAGGGTGCTTGGTGCTCAGTACTCAGGGTGCTTGGTGCTCAGTACTCAGGGTGCTGGGTGCTCAGTGCTCAGGGTGCTCGGTGCTCAGTACTCATGGTGCTGGGTGCTCATTCTCGGGGTGCTGGGTGCTCAGTACTCAGGTTGTTCAGTACTCTGGGTGCTCCGTGTTCAGTACTCATGTTGCTGGGTGCTCAGTACTCAGGGTGCTCGGTGCTCAGTTCTCAGGGTGCTCGGTGCTCAGTGTTTGGGGTGCTGGGTGCTCAGTACTCAGGGTGCTGGGTGCTCAGTGCTCAGGGTGCTTGGTGCTCAGTGCTCAGGGTGCTGGGTGCTCAGTACTCAGTGTGCTCAGTGCTCAGTGCTCAGTACTCAGGGTGCTGGGTGCTCAGTACTCAGGGAGCTGGGTGCTCAGTGCTCGGTGTGATCGGTGCTCAGTGCTCGGGGTGCTCGGTGCTCAGTACTCATGGTGCTGGGTGCTCAGTACTCAGGGTGCTGGGTGCTCAGTGCTGGGTGCTCAGTGCTCGGGGTGCTCGGTGCTCAGTACGTTGGGTGCTCAGTGCTCAGGGTGCTGGGTGCTCAGTGCTCAGGGTGCTGGGTGCTCAGTGCTCAGGGTGCTTGATACTCAGTACTCAGGGTGCTGGGTGCTCAGTGCTTAGGTTGCTGGGTGCTCACGGCTCGGGGTGCTGGGTGCTCAGTACTCAGTGTGCTGGGTGCTCAGTACTCAGGGTGCTGGGTGCTAAGTACTCGGGGTGCTGGGTGCTCAGTGCTCAGGGTGCTGGGTGCTCAGTGCTCGCGGTGCTGGGTGCTCAGTACTCATGGTGCTGGGTGCGCAGTACTCAGGGTGCTGGGTGCTCAGTACTCAGGGTGCTGGGTGCTCAGTACTCAGGGTGCTGGGTGCTCAGTACTCGGGGTGCTGGGTGCTCAGTGCTCAGCGTGCTGGGTGCTCAGTACAAAGGGTGCTCGGTGCTCAGTGCTTGGGGTGCTGGGTGCTCAGTACTCAGGGTGCTGGGTACTCAGTGCTCAGGGTGCTGGGTGCTCAGTGCTCAGGGTGCTGGGTGCTCACGGCTCGGGGTGCTGGGTGCTCAGTACTCAGTGTGCTGGGTGCTCAGTCCTCGGGGTGCTGGGTGCTCAGTTCTCTGGGTGCTCAGTGTTCAGTACTCAGGGTGCTGGGTGCTCAGTACTCAGGGTGCTGGGTGCTCAGTACTCAGGGAGCTCAGTACTCAGGGTGCTGGGTGCTCAGTACTCAGGGTGCTGGGTGCTCATTGCTCGCGGTGCTACATGCTCAGTGCTCGGGGTGCTCGGTGCTCAGTACTCAGGGTGCTGGGTACTCAGTGCTCAGGGTCCTCGGTGCTCAGTACTCGGGGTGCTGGGTGCTCATTCTCGGGGTGCTTGGTGCTCAGTGCTCGGGGTGCTGGGTGCTCAGTACTCAGGGTGCTGGGTGCTCAGTGCTCAGGGTGCTGGGTGCTCAGTACTCAGGGTGCTGGGTGCTCAGTGCTCAGGGTGCTGGGTGCTCAGTACTCAGGGTGCTGGGTGCTCAGTGCTCAGGGTGCTGGGTGCTCAGTACTCAGGGTGCTGGGAGCTCAGTGCTCAGGGTGATCGGTGCTCAGTACTCAGGGTGCTCAGTACTCAGGGTGCTGGGTGCTCAGTGCTCGGGGTGCTGGGTGCTCAGTATTCAGGGTGCTGGGTGCTCAGTGCTTTGGGTGCTGGGTGCTCAGTACTCAGGGTGCTGGGAGCTCAGTGCTCAGGGTGATCGGTGCTCAGTACTCAGGGTGCTCAGTACTCAGGGTGCTGGGTGCTCAGTGCTCGGGGTGCTTGGTGCTCAGTGCTCAGGGTGCTGGGTGCTCAGTACTCAGGGTGCTCAGTGCTCAGTGCTCAGTACTCAGGGTGCTGGGTGCTCAGTACTCAGGGTGCTGGGTGCTCAGTGCTCGGGGTGCCCGGTGCTCAGTGCTCGGGGTGCTCGGTGCTCAGTACTCATGGTGCTGGGTGCTCAGTACTCAGGGTGCTGGGTGCTCAGTGCTGGGTGCTCAGTGCTCGGGGTGCTCCGTGCAAAGTACGTTAGGTGCTCAGTGCTCAGGGTGCTGGGTGCTCAGTGCTCAGGGTGCTGGGTGCTCAGTGCTCAGGGTGCTTGATGCTCAGTACTCAGGGTGCTGGGTGCTCAGTGCTTGGGGTGCTGGGTGCTCAGTACTCAGGGTGCTGGGTGCTCAGTGCTCGAGGTGCTGGGTGCTCAGTGCTCGGGGTGCTGGGTGCTCAGTACTCGGGCTGCTGGGTGCTCAGTGCTCAGGGTGCTGGGTCTCAGTGCTCGGGGGTACTGGGTACTCATTGCTCAGTACACAGGGTGCTGAGTGCTCAGTGCTCGGGGTGCTGGGTGCTCAGTGCTCGGGGTGCTGGGTGCTCATTCTCGGGGTGCTGGGTGCTCAGTACTCAGGGAGCTGGGTGCAAAATGCTCGGGGTGCTCGGTGCTCAGTACACACTGTGCTGGGTGCTCAGTGCTCGGGGTGCTGGGTGCTCAGCACTCAGGTTGCTGGGTGCTCAGTACTCAGGGTGCTGGGTGCTCAGTGCTCGGGGTGCTGGGTGCTCAGTGCTCAGGGTGCTGGGTGCTCAGTACTTAGGGTGCTGGGTGCTCAGTGCTCGGGGTGCTCGGTGCTCAGTACTCAAGGTGCTGGGTGCTCAGTGCTCACGGTGCTGGTTGCTCAGTCCTCGGGGTGCTCCGTACTCAGTGCTCAGGGTGCTGGGTGCTCAGTACTCAGGGTGCTCAGTGCTCAGTACTAAGGGTGCTCAGTGCTCAGTACTCAGGGTGCTCAGTGCTCAGGGCTCGGGGTGCTGGGTGCTCAGTGCTCGGGGTGATGGGTGCTCAGTACTCAGGGTGCATGGTGCTCAGTGCACAGTACTCAGCGTGCTGGGTGCTCAGTGCTCGGGGTGCTGGGTCCTCAGTGCTCAGGGTGCTGGGTGCTCAGTTCTCAGGGTGCTGGGTGCTCAGTGCTCCCGGTGCTGGGTCCTCAGTGCTCAGGGTGCTGGGTGCTCAGTACTCAGGGTGCTGGGTCCTCAGTGCTCAGGGTGCTGGGTGCTTAGTACTCAGTGTGCTCAGTGCTCAGGGTGCTGGGTGCTCAGAACTCATGGTGCTGGGTGCTCAGTACTCAGGGTGCTGGGTGCTCAGTACTCAGGGTGCTTGGTGCTCAGTACTCAGAGTGCTGGGTGCTCAGTGCTCAGGATGCTCAGTACTCATGGTGTTGGGTGCTCATTCTCGGGGTGCTGGGTGCTCAGTACTCAGGTTGCTCAGTACTCTGGGTGCTCGGTGCTCAGTACTGATGGTGCTGGGTGCTCAGTAATCAGGGTGCTCGGTGCTCAGTTCTCAGGGTGCTCGGTGCTCAGTGTTTGGGGTGCTGGGTGCTCAGTACTCAGGGTGCTGGGTGCTCAGTGCTCAGGGTGCTGGGTGCTCAGTGCTCAGCGTGCTGGGTGCTCAGTACTCAGTGCTCATGATGCTGGGTGCTCAGTGCTCAGGGTGCTGGGTGCTCAGTGCTCAGGGTGCTCAGTGCTCAGTGCTCAGTACTCAGGGTGCTGGGTCCTCAGTACTCAGGGTGCTGGGTGCTCAGTGCTCGGGGTTCCCGGTGCTCAGTGCTTGGGGTGCTGGGTGCTCAGTACTCAGGGTGCTGGGTGCTCAGTGCTCGCGGTGCTGGGTCCTCAGTGCTCAGGGTGCTGGGTGCTCAGTACTCAGGGTGCTGGGTCCTCAGTGCTCAGGGTAATGGGTGCTCAGTACTCAGTGTGCTCAGTGCTCAGGGTGCGGGGTGCTCAGAACTCAGGGTGCTGGGTGCTCAGTACTCAGGGTGCTGGGTGCTCAGTACTCAGGGTGCTTGGTGCTCAGTACTCAGGGTGCTGGGTGCTCAGTGCTCAGGGTGCTCGGTGCTCAGTACTCATGGTGCTGGGTGCTCATTCTCGGGGTGCTGGGTGCTCAGTACTCAGGTTGTTCAGTACTCTGGGTGCTCCGTGTTCAGTACTCATGTTGCTGGGTGCTCAGTACTCAGGGTGCTCGGTGCTCAGTTCTCAGGGTGCTCGGTGCTCAGTGTTTGGGGTGCTGGGTGCTCAGTACTCAGGGTGCTGGGTGCTCAGTGCTCAGGGTGCTTGGTGCTCAGTGCTCAGGGTGCTGGGTGCTCAGTACTCAGTGTGCTCAGTGCTCAGTGCTCAGTACTCAGGGTGCTGGGTGCTCAGTACTCAGGGAGCTGGGTGCTCAGTGCTCGGGGTGATCGGTGCTCAGTGCTCGGGGTGCTCGGTGCTCAGTACTCATGGTGCTGGGTGCTCAGTACTCAGGGTGCTGGGTGCTCAGTGCTGGGTGCTCAGTGCTCGGGGTGCTCGGTGCTCAGTACGTTGGGTGCTCAGTGCTCAGGGTGCTGGGTGCTCAGTGCTCAGGGTGCTGGGTGCTCAGTGCTCAGGGTGCTTGATACTCAGTACTCAGGGTGCTGGGTGCTCAGTGCTCAGGTTGCTGGGTGCTCACGGCTCGGGGTGCTGGGTGCTCAGTACTCAGTGTGCTGGGTGCTCAGTACTCAGGGTGCTGGGTGCTCAGTACTCGGGGTGCTGGGTGCTCAGTGCTCAGGGTGCTGGGTGCTCAGTGCTCGCGGTGCTGGGTGCTCAGTACTCATGGTGCTGGGTGCGCAGTACTCAGGGTGCTGGGTGCTCAGTACTCAGGGTGCTGGGTGCTCAGTAATCAGGGTGCTGGGTGCTCAGTACTCGGGGTGCTGGGTGCTCAGTGCTCAGCGTGCTGGGTGCTCAGTACAAAGGGTGCTCGGTGCTCAGTGCTTGGGGTGCTGGGTGCTCAGTACTCAGGGTGCTGGGTACTCAGTGCTCAGGGTGCTGGGTGCTCAGTGCTCAGGGTGCTGGGTGCTCACGGCTCGGGGTGCTGGGTGCTCAGTACTCAGTGTGCTGGGTGCTCAGTCCTCGGGGTGCTGGGTGCTCAGTTCTCTGGGTGCTCAGTGTTCAGTACTCAGGGTGCTGGGTGCTCAGTACTCAGGGTGCTGGGTGCTCAGTACTCAGGGAGCTCAGTGCTTGGGGGCAGGGTGCACAGTACTCAGGGTGCTGGGTGCTCAGTACTCAGGGTGCTGTGTGTTCAGTGCTCAGGGTGCTGGGTGCTCATTGCTCGGGGTGCTGGGTGCTCATTCTCGGGGTGCTCGGTGCTCAGTACACAGGGTGCTGGGTGCTCAGTGCTCGGGGTGCTGGGTGCTCAGCACTCAGGTTGCTGGGTGCTCAGTACTCAGGGTGCTGGGCGCTCAGTGCTCGGGGTGCTGGGTGCTCAGTGCTCAGGGTGCTGGGTGCTCAGTACTTAGGGTGCTGGGTGCTCAGTGCTCGGGGTGCTCGGTGCTCAGTACTCAAGGTGCTGGGTGCTCAGTGCTCACGGTGCTGGGTGCTCAGTCCTCGGGGTGCTCCGTGCTCAGTGCTCAGGGTGCTGGGTGCTCAGTACTCTGGGTGCTCAGTGTTCAGTACTAAGGGTGCTCAGTGCTCAGTACTCAGGGTGCTCAGTGCTCAGGGCTCGGGGTGCTGGGTGCTCAGTGCTCGGGTGATGGTTGCTCAGTACTCAGGGTGCTGGGTGCTCAGTGCTCAGTACTCAGCGTGCTGGGTGCTCAGTGCTCGGGGTGCTGGGTCCTCAGTGCTCAGGGTGCTGGGTGCTCAGTACTCAGGGTGCTGGGTGATCAGTGCTCGGGGTGCTGGGTCCTCAGTGCTCAGGGTGCTGGGTGCTCAGTACTCAGGGTGCTGGGTCCTCAGTGCTCAGGGTGCTGGGTGCTCAGTACTCAGTGTGCTCAGTGCTCAGGGTGCTGGGTGCTCAGAACTCATGGTGCTGGGTGCTCAGTACTCAGGGTGCTGGGTGCTCAGTACTCAGGTTGCTTGGTGCTCAGTACTCAGAGTGCTGGGTGCTCAGTGCTCAGGGTGCTCGGTGCTCAGTACTCATGGTGCTGGGTGCTCATTCTCGGGGTGGTGGGTGCTCAGTACTCAGGTTGCTCAGTACTCTGGGTGCTCGGTGTTCAGTACTGATGGTGCTTGGTGCTCATTACTCAGGGTGCTCGGTGCTCAGTTCTCAGGGTGCTCGGTGCTCAGTGTTTGGGGTGCTGGGTGCTCAGTACTCAGGGTGCTGGGTGCTCAGTGCTCAGGGTGCTGGGTGCTCAGTGCTCAGCGTGCTGGGTGCTCAGTACTCAGTGCTCAGGATGCTGGGTGCTCAGTGCTCAGGGTGCTGGGTGCTCAGTGCTCAGGGTGCTGGGTGCTCAGTGCTCGGGGTGCCCGGTGCTCAGTGCTTGGGGTGCTGGGTCCTCAGTGCTCAGGGTGCTGGGTGCTCAGTGCTCAGGGTGCTGGGTGCTCAGTGCTCAGGGTGCTGGGTGCTCAGTACTCAGTGTGCTCAGTGCTCAGGGTGCGGGGTGCTCAGAACTCAGGGTGCTGGGTGCTCAGTACTCAGGGTGCTGGGTGCTCAGTACTCAGGGTGCTTGGTGCTCAGTACTCAGGGTGCTGGGAGCTCAGTGCTCAGGGTGCTCGGTGCTCAGTACTCATGGTGCTGGGTGATCATTCTCGGGGTGCTGGGTGCTCAGTACTCAGGTTGTTCAGTACTCTGGGTGCTCCGTGTTCAGTACTCATGGTGCTGGGTGCTCAGTACTCAGGGTGCTCGGTGCTCAGATCTCAGGGTGCTCGGTGCTCAGTGTTTGGGGTGCTGGGTGCTCAGTACTCAGGGTGCTGGGTGCTCAGTGCTCAGGGTGCTTGGTGCTCAGTGCTCAGGGTGCTGGGTGCTCAGTACTCAGGGTGCTCAGTGCTCAGTGCTCAGTACTCAGGGTGCTGGGTGCTCAGTACTCAGGGTGCTGGGTGCTCAGTGCTCGGGGTGCCCGGTGCTCAGTGCTCGGGGTGCTCGGTGCTCAGTACTCATGGTGCTGGGTGCTCAGTACTCAGGGTGCTGGGTGCTCAGTGCTGGGTGCTCAGTGCTCGGGGTGCTCGGTGCTCAGTACGTTAGGTGCTCAGTGCTCAGGGTGCTGGGTGCTCAGTGCTCAGGGTGCTGGGTGCTCAGTGCTCAGGGTGCTTGATGCTCAGTACTCAGGGTGCTGGGTGCTCAGTGCTTGGGGTGCTGGGTGCTCAGTACTCAGGGTGCTGGGTGCTCAGTGCTCGAGGTGCTGGGTGCTCAGTGCTCGGGGTGCTGGGTGCTCAGTACTCGGGCTGCTGGGTGCTCAGTGCTCAGGGTGCTGGGTCTCAGTGCTCGGGGGTACTGGGTACTCATTGCTCAGTACACAGGGTGCTGAGTGCTCAGTGCTCGGGGTGCTGGGTGCTCAGTGCTCGGGGTGCTGGGTGCTCAGTACTCAGGGTGCTGGGTGCTCAGTACTCAGGGTGCTGTGTGTTCAGTGCTCAGGGTGCTGGGTGCTCAGTGCTCGGGGTGCTGGGTGCTCATTCTCGGGGTGCTGGGTGCTCAGTACTCAGGGAGCTGGGTGCAAAATGCTCGGGGTGCTCGGTGCTCAGTACACAGGGTGCTGGGTGCTCAGTGCTCGGGGTGCTGGGTGCTCAGCACTCAGGTTGCTGGGTGCTCAGTACTCAGGGTGCTGTGTGCTCAGTGCTCGGGGTGCTGGGTGCTCAGTGCTCAGGGTGCTGGGTGCTCAGTACTTAGGGTGCTGGGTGCTCAGTGCTCGGGGTACTCGGTGCTCAGTACTCAAGGTGCTGGGTGCTCAGTGCTCACGGTGCTGGTTGCTCAGTCCTCGGGGTGCTCCGTACTCAGTGCTCAGGGTGCTGGGTGCTCAGTACTCAGGGTGCTCAGTGCTGAGTACTAAGGGTGCTCAGTGCTCAGTACTCAGGGTGCTCAGTGCTCAGGGCTCGGGGTGCTGGGTGCTCAGTGCTCGGGGTGATGGGTGCTCAGTACTCAGGGTGCTTGGTGCTCAGTGCACAGTACTCAGCGTGCTGCATGCTCAGTGCTCGGGGTGCTGGGTCCTCAGTGCTCAGGGTGTTGGGTGCTCAGTACTCAGGGTGCTGGGTGCTCAGTGCTCCCGGTGCTGGGTCCTCAGTGCTCAGGGTGCTGGGTGCTCAGTACTCAGGGTGCTGGGTCCTCAGTGCTCAGGGTGCTGGGTGCTTAGTACTCAGTGTGCTCAGTGCTCAGGGTGCTGGGTGCTCAGAACTCATGGTGCTGGGTGCTCAGTACTCAGGGTGCTGGGTGCTCAGTTCTCAGGGTGCTTGGTGCTCAGTATTCAGAGTGCTGGGTGCTCAGTGCTCAGGGTGCTCGGTGCTCAGTACTCATGGTGCTGGGTGCTCATTCTCGGGGTGCTGGGTGCTCAGTACTCAGGTTGCTCAGTACTCTGGGTGCTCGGTGCTCAGTAATGATGGTGCTGGGTGCTCAGTACTCAGGGTGCTTGGTGCTCAGTTCTCAGGGTGCTCGGTGCTCAGTGTTTGGGGTGCTGGGTGCTCAGTACTCAGGGTGCTGGGTGCTCAGTGCTCAGGGTGCTGGGTGCTCAGTGCTCAGCGTGCTGGGTGCTCAGTACTCAGTGCTCAGGATGCTGGGTGCTCAGTGCTCAGTGTGCTGGGTGCTCAGTGCTCAGGGTGCTCAGTGCTCAGTGCTCAGTACTCAGGGTGCTGGGTCCTCAGTACTCAGGGTGCTGGGTGCTCAGTGCTCGGGGTGCCCGGTGCTCAGTGCTTGGGGTGCTGGGTGCTCAGTACTCAGGGTGCTGGGTGCTCAGCGCTCGCGGTGCTGGGTCCTCAGTGCTCAGGGTGCTAGGTGCTCAGTACTCAGGGTGCTGGGTCCTCAGTGCTCAGGGTGCTGGGTGCTCAGTACTCAGTGTGCTCAGTGCTCAGGGTGCGGGGTGCTCAGAACTCAGGGTGCTGGGTGCTCAGTACTCAGGGTGCTGGGTGCTCAGTACTCAGGGTGCTTGGTGCTCAGTACTCAGGGTGCTGGGTGCTCAGTGCTCAGGGTGCTC
Source organism: Microtus oregoni (assembly GCF_018167655.1). NCBI lineage: Eukaryota > Metazoa > Chordata > Mammalia > Rodentia > Cricetidae > Microtus > Microtus oregoni. The sequence continues at coordinate 47,858 of NW_024543418.1, forward strand.
GGTGCTCAGTACTCATGGTGCTGGGTGCTCATTCTCGGGGTGCTGGGTGCTCAGTACTCAGGTTGTTCAGTACTCTGGGTGCTCCGTGTTCAGTACTCATGTTGCTGGGTGCTCAGTACTCAGGGTGCTCGGTGCTCAGTTCTCACGGTGCTCGGTGCTCAGTGTTTGGGGTGCTGGGTGCTCAGTACTCATGGTGCTGGGTGCTCAGTGCTCAGGGTGCTTGGTGCTCAGTGCTCAGGGTGCTGGGTGCTCAGTACTCAGTGTGCTCAGTGCTCAGTGCTCAGTACTCAGGGTGCTGGGTGCTCAGTACTCAGGGTGCTGGGTGCTCAGTGCTCGGGGTGCCCGGTGCTCAGTGCTCGGGGTGCTCGGTGCTCAGTACTCATGGTGCTGGGTGCTCAGTACTCAGGGTGCTGGGTGCTCAGTGCTGGGTGCTCAGTGCTCGGGGTGCTCGGTGCTCAGTACGTTGGGTGCTCAGTGCTCAGGGTGCTGGGTGCTCAGTGCTCAGGGTGCTGGGTGCTCAGTGCTCAGGGTGCTTGATGCTCAGTACTCAGGGTGCTGGGTGCTCAGTGCTCAGGGTGCTGGGTGCTCACGGCTCGGGGTGCTGGGTGCTCAGTACTCAGTGTGCTGGGTGCTCAGTACTCAGGGTGCTGGGTGCTCAGTACTCGGGGTGCTGGGTGCTCAGTGCTCAGGGTGCTGGGTGCTCAGTGCTCGCGGTGCTGGGTGCTCAGTACTCATGGTGCTGGGTGCGCAGTACTCAGGGTGCTGGGTGCTCAGTACTCAGGGTGCTGGGTGCTCAGTACTCAGGGTGCTGGGTGCTCAGTACTCGGGGTGCTGGGTGCTCAGTGCTCAGCGTGCTGGGTGCTCAGTACAAAGGGTGCTCGGTGCTCAGTGCTTGGGGTGCTGGGTGCTCAGTACTCAGGGTGCTGGGTGCTCAGTGCTCAGGGTGCTGGGTGCTCAGTGCTCAGGGTGCTGGGTGCCCAGTACTCAGTGCTCAGGATCCTCGGTGCTCAGTGCTCGGGCTACTGGGTGCTCAGTGCTCTGGGTGCTGGGTGCTCAGTACTCAGGGTGCTGGGTTCTCAGTACTCAGGGTGCTGGGTGCACAGTGCTAGGGGTGCTGGGTGCTCAGTGCTCGGGGTCTGGGTGCTCAGTACTCAGGGCGCTGGGTGCTCAGTACTCAGGGTGCTGGGTGCTCAGTGCTCAGGGTGCTGGGTGCTCAGTGCTCTGGGTGCTGAGTGCTCAGTGCTCAGGGTGCTGGGGGCTCAGTGCTCAGGGTGCTGTGTGCTCAGTACTCAGGGTGCTGGGTGCTCAGTGCTCAGGGTGCTGGGTGCTCAGCGCTCAGGGTGCTGGGTGCTCAGTACTCAGGGTGCTCACTGCTCAGTGCTCAGTACTCAGGGTGCTGGGTGCTCAGTACTCAGGGTGCTGGGTGCTCAGTGCTCGGGGTGCCCGGTGCTCAGTGCTCGGGGAGCTCGGTGCTCAGTACTCAGGGTGCTGGGTGCTCAGTACTCAGGGTGCTGGGTGCTCAGTGCTGGGTGCTCAGTGCTAGGGGTGCTCGGTGCTCAGTACGTTGGGTGCTCAGTGCTCAGGGTGCTGGGTGCTCAGTGCTCAGGGTGCTGGGTGCTCAGTGCTCAGGGTGCTTGATGCTCAGTACTCATGGTGCTGGGTGCTCAGTGCTCAGGGTGCTGGGTGCTCAGTGCTCGGGGTGCTGGGTGCTCAGTACTCAGTGTGCTTTGTGCTCAGTACGCAGGGTGCTGGGTGCTCAGTACTCGGGGTGCTGGGTGCTCAGTGCTCAGCGTGCTGGGTGCTCAGTGCTCACGGTGCTGGGTGCTCAGTCCTCGGGGTGCTCCGTGCTCAGTGCTCAGGGTGTTGGGTGCTCAGTACTCTGGGTGCTCAGTGTTCAGTACTAAGGGTGCTCAGTGCTCAGTACTCAGGGTGCTCAGTGCTCAGGGCTCGGGGTGCTGGGTGCTCTGTGCTCGGGTGATGGGTGCTCAGTACTCAGGGTGCTGGGTGCTCAGTGCTCAGTACTCAGCGTGCTGGGTGCTCAGTGCTCGGGGTGCTGGGTCCTCAGTGCTCAGGGTGCTGGGTGCTCAGTACTCAGGGTGCTGGGTGATCAGTGCTCGGGGTGCTGGGTCCTCAGTGCTCAGGGTGCTGGGTGCTCAGTACTCAGGGTGCTGGGTCCTCAGTGCTCAGGGTGCTGGGTGCTCAGTACTCAGTGTGCTCAGTGCTCAGGGTGCTGGGTGCTCAGAACTCATGGTGCTGGGTGCTCAGTACTCAGGGTGCTGGGTGCTCAGTACTCAGGTTGCTTGGTGCTCAGTACTCAGAGTGCTGGGTGCTCAGTGCTCAGGGTGCTCGGTGCTCAGTACTCATGGTGCTGGGTGCTCATTCTCGGGGTGGTGGGTGCTCAGTACTCAGGTTGCTCAGTACTCTGGGTGCTCGGTGCTCAGTACTGATGGTGCTTGGTGCTCATTACTCAGGGTGCTCGGTGCTCAGTTCTCAGGGTGCTCGGTGCTCAGTGTTTGGGGTGCTGGGTGCTCAGTACTCAGGGTGCTGGGTGCTCAGTGCTCAGGGTGCTGGGTGCTCTGTGCTCAGCGTGCTGGGTGCTCAGTACTCAGTGCTCAGGATGCTGGGTGCTCAGTGCTCAGGGTGCTGGGTGCTCAGTGCTCAGGGTGCTCAGTGCTCAGTGCTCAGTACTCAGGGTGCTGGGTCCCCAGTACTCAGGGTGCTGGGTGCTCAGTGCTCGGTGTGCCCGGTGCTCAGTGCTTGGGGTGCTGGGTCCTCAGTGCTCAGGGTGCTCGGTGCTCAGTACTCATGGTGCTGGGTGATCATTCTCGGGGTGCTGGGTGCTCAGTACTCAGGTTGTTCAGTACTCTGGGTGCTCCGTGTTCAGTACTCATGGTGCTGGGTGCTCAGTACTCAGGGTGCTCGGTGCTCAGATCTCAGGGTGCTCGGTGCTCAGTGTTTGGGGTGCTGGGTGCTCAGTACTCAGGGTGCTGGGTGCTCAGTGCTCAGGGTGCTTGGTGCTCAGTGCTCAGGGTGCTGGGTGCTCAGTACTCAGGGTGCTCAGTGCTCAGTGCTCAGTACTCAGGGTGCTGGGTGCTCAGTACTCAGGGTGCTGGGTGCTCAGTGCTCGGGGTGCCCGGTGCTCAGTGCTCGGGGTGCTCGGTGCTCAGTACTCATGGTGCTGGTGATCATTCTCGGGGTGCTGGGTGCTCAGTACTCAGGTTGTTCAGTACTCTGGGTGCTCCGTGTTCAGTACTCATGGTGCTGGGTGCTCAGTACTCAGGGTGCTCGGTGCTCAGATCTCAGGGTGCTCGGTGCTCAGTGTTTGGGGTGCTGGGTGCTCAGTACTCAGGGTGCTGGGTGCTCAGTGCTCAGGGTTCTTGGTGCTCAGTGCTCAGGGTGCTGGGTGCTCAGTACTCAGGGTGCTCAGTGCTCAGTGCTCAGTACTCAGGGTGCTGGGTGCTCAGTACTCAGGGTGCTGGGTGCTCAGTGCTCGGGGTGCCCGGTGCTCAGTGCTCGGGGTGCTCGGTGCTCAGTACTCATGGTGCTGGGTGCTCAGTACTCAGGGTGCTCAGTGCTCAGTGCTCAGTACTCAGGGTGCTGGGTGCTCAGTACTCAGGGTGCTGGGTGCTCAGTGCTCGGGGTGCCCGGTGCTCAGTGCTCGGGGTGCTCGGTGCTCAGTACTCATGGTGCTGGGTGATCATTCTCGGGGTGCTGGGTGCTCAGTACTCAGGTTGTTCAGTACTCTGGGTGCTCCGTGTTCAGTACTCATGGTGCTGGGTGCTCAGTACTCAGGGTGCTCGGTGCTCAGATCTCAGGGTGCTCGGTGCTCAGTGTTTGGGGTGCTGGGTGCTCAGTACTCAGGGTGCTGGGTGCTCAGTGCTCAGGGTGCTTGGTGCTCAGTGCTCAGGGTGCTGGGTGCTCAGTACTCAGGGTGCTCAGTGCTCAGTGCTCAGTACTCAGGGTGCTGGGTGCTCAGTGCTCGGGGTGCCCGGTGCTCAGTGCTCGGGGTGCTCGGTGCTCAGTACTCATGGTGCTGGGTGCTCAGTACTCAGGGTGCTGGGTGCTCAGTGCTGGGTGCTCAGTGCTCGGGGTGCTCGGTGCTCAGTACGTTAGGTGCTCAGTGCTCAGGGTGCTGGGTGCTCAGTGCTCAAGGTGCTGGGTGCTCAGTGCTCAGGGTGCTTGATGCTCAGTACTCAGGGTGCTGGGTGCTCAATGCTTGGGGTGCTGGGTGCTCAGTACTCAGGGTGCTGGGTGCTCAGTGCTCGAGGTGCTGGGTGCTCAGTGCTCGGGGTGCTGGGTGCTCAGTACTCGGGCTGCTGGGTGCTCAGTGCTCAGGGTGCTGGGTCTCAGTGCTCGGGGGTACTGGGTACTCATTGTTCAGTACACAGGGTGCTGAGTGCTCAGTGCTCGGGGTGCTGGGTGCTCAGTGCTCGGGGTGCTGGGTGCTCAGTACTCAGGGTGCTGGGTGCTCAGTACTCAGGGTGCTGTGTGTTCAGTGCTCAGGGTGCTGGGTGCTCAGTGCTCGGGGTGCTGGGTGCTCATTCTCGGGGTGCTGGGTGCTCAGTACTCAGGGAGCTGGGTGCAAAATGCTCGGGGTGCTCGGTGCTCAGTACACAGGGTGCTGGGTGCTCAGTGCTCGGGGTGCTGGGTGCTCAGCACTCAGGTTGCTGGGTGCTCAGTACTCAGGGTGCTGGGTGCTCAGTGCTCGGGGTGCTGGGTGCTCAGTGCTCAGGGTGCTGGGTGCTCAGTACTTAGGGTGCTATGTGCTCAGTGCTCGGGGTGCTCGGTGCTCAGTACTCAAGGTGCTGGGTGCTCAGTGCTCACGGTGCTGGTTGCTCAGTCCTCGGGGTGCTCCGTACTCAGTGCTCAGGGTGCTGGGTGCTCAGTACTCAGGGTGCTCAGTGCTCAGTACTAAGGGTGCTCAGTGCTCAGTACTCAGGGTGCTCAGTGCTCAGGGCTCGGGGTGCTGGGTGCTCAGTGCTCGGGGTGATGGGTGCTCAGTACTCAGGGTGCTTGGTGCTCAGTGCACAGTACTCAGCGTGCTGGGTGCTCAGTGCTCGGGGTGCTGGGTCCTCAGTGCTCAGGGTGCTGGGTGCTCAGTACTCAGGGTGCTGGGTGCTCAGTGCTCCCGGTGCTGGGTCTTCAGTGCTCAGGGTGCTGGGTGCTCAGTACTCAGGGTGCTGGGTCCTCAGTGCTCAGGGTGCTGGGTGCTTAGTACTCAGTGTGCTCAGTGCTCAGGGTGCTGGGTGCTCAGAACTCATGGTGCTGGGTGCTCAGTACTCAGGGTGCTGGGTGCTCAGTACTCAGGGTGCTTGGTGCTCAGTACTCAGAGTGCTGGGTGCTCAGTGCTCAGGGTGCTCGGTGCTCAGTACTCATGGTGCTGGGTGCTCATTCTCGGGGTGCTGGGTGCTCAGTACTCAGGTTGCTCAGTACTCTGGGTGCTCGGTGCTCAGTACTGATGGTGCTGGGTGCTCAGTACTCAGGGTGCTCGGTGCTCAGTTCTCAGGGTGCTCGGTGCTCAGTGTTTGGGGTGCTGGGTGCTCAGTACTCAGGGTGCTGGGTGCTCAGTGCTCAGGGTGCTGGGTGCTCAGTGCTCAGCGTGCTGGGTGCTCAGTACTCAGTGCTCAGGATGCTGGGTGCTCAGTGCTCAGTGTGCTGGGTGCTCAGTGCTCAGGGTGCTCAGTGCTCAGTGCTCAGTACTCAGGGTGCTGGGTCCTCAGTACTCAGGGTGCTGGGTGCTCAGTGCTCGGGGTGCCCGGTGCTCAGTGCTTGGGGTGCTGGGTGCTCAGTACTCAGGGTGCTGGGTGCTCAGCGCTCGCGGTGCTGGGTCCTCAGTGCTCAGGGTGCTGGGTGCTCAGTACTCAGGGTGCTGGGTCCTCAGTGCTCAGGGTGCTGGGTGCTCAGTACTCAGTGTGCTCAGTGCTCAGGGTGCGGGGTGCTCAGAACTCAGGGTGCTGGGTGCTCAGTACTCAGGGTGCTGGGTGCTCAGTACTCAGGGTGCTTGGTGCTCAGTACTCAGGGTGCTGGTTGCTCAGTACTCAGGGTGCTGGGTGCTCAGTGCTCGGGTGATGGGTGCTCAGTACTCAGGGTGCTGGGTGCTCAGTGCTCAGTACTCAGCGTGCTGGGTGCTCAGTGCTCGGGGTGCTGGGTCCTCAGTGCTCAGGGTGCTGGGTGCTCAGTACTCAGGGTGCTGGGTGATCAGTGCTCGGGGTGCTGGGTCCTCAGTGCTCAGGGTGCTGGGTGCTCAGTACTCAGGGTGCTGGGTCCTCAGTGCTCAGGGTGCTGGGTGCTCAGTACTCAGTGTGCTCAGTGCTCAGGGTGCTGGGTGCTCAGAACTCATGGTGCTGGGTGCTCAGTACTCAGGGTGCTGGGTGCTCAGTACTCAGGTTGCTTGGTGCTCAGTACTCAGAGTGCTGGGTGCTCAGTGCTCAGGGTGCTCGGTGCTCAGTACTCATGGTGCTGGGTGCTCATTCTCGGGGTGGTGGGTGCTCAGTACTCAGGTTGCTCAGTACTCTGGGTGCTCGGTGCTCAGTACTGATGGTGCTTGGTGCTCATTACTCAGGGTGCTCGGTGCTCAGTTCTCAGGGTGCTCGGTGTTCAGTGTTTGGGGTGCTGGGTGCTCAGTACTCAGGGTTCTGGGTGCTCAGTGCTCAGGGTGCTGGGTGCTCAGTGCTCAGCGTGCTGGGTGCTCAGTACTCAGTGCTCAGGATGCTGGGTGCTCAGTGCTCAGGGTGCTGGGTGCTCAGTGCTCAGGGTGCTCAGTGCTCAGTGCTCAGTACTCAGGGTCCTGGGTCCCCAGTACTAAGGGTGCTGGGTGCTCAGTGCTCGGTGTGCCCGGTGCTCAGTGCTTGGGGTGCTGGGTCCTCAGTGCTCAGGGTGCTCGGTGCTCAGTACTCATGGTGCTGGGTGATCATTCTCGGGGTGCTGGGTGCTCAGTACTCAGGTTGTTCAGTACTCTGGGTGCTCCGTGTTCAGTACTCATGGTGCTGGGTGCTCAGTACTCAGGGTGCTCGGTGCTCAGATCTCAGGGTGCTCGGTGCTCAGTGTTTGGGGTGCTGGGTGCTCAGTACTCAGGGTGCTGGGTGCTCAGTGCTCAGGGTGCTTGGTGCTCAGTGCTCAGGGTGCTGGGTGCTCAGTACTCAGGGTGCTCAGTGCTCAGTGCTCAGTACTCAGGGTGCTGGGTGCTCAGTACTCAGGGTGCTGGGTGCTCAGTGCTCGGGGTGCCCGGTGCTCAGTGCTCGGGGTGCTCGGTGCTCAGTACTCATGGTGCTGGTGATCATTCTCGGGGTGCTGGGTGCTCAGTACTCAGGTTGTTCAGTACTCTGGGTGCTCCGTGTTCAGTACTCATGGTGCTGGGTGCTCAGTACTCAGGGTGCTCGGTGCTCAGATCTCAGGGTGCTCGGTGCTCAGTGTTTGGGGTGCTGGGTGCTCAGTACTCAGGGTGCTGGGTGCTCAGTGCTCAGGGTGCTTGGTGCTCAGTGCTCAGGGTGCTGGGTGCTCAGTACTCAGGGTGCTCAGTGCTCAGTGCTCAGTACTCAGGGTGCTGGGTGCTCAGTACTCAGGGTGCTGGGTGCTCAGTGCTCGGGGTGCCCGGTGCTCAGTGCTCGGGGTGCTCGGTGCTCAGTACTCATGGTGCTGGGTGCTCAGTACTCAGGGTGCTCAGTGCTCAGTGCTCAGTACTCAGGGTGCTGGGTGCTCAGTACTCAGGGTGCTGGGTGCTCAGTGCTCGGGGTGCCCGGTGCTCAGTGCTCGGGGTGCTCGGTGCTCAGTACTCATGGTGCTGGGTGATCATTCTCGGGGTGCTGGGTGCTCAGTACTCAGGTTGTTCAGTACTCTGGGTGCTCCGTGTTCAGTACTCATGGTGCTGGGTGCTCAGTACTCAGGGTGCTCGGTGCTCAGATCTCAGGGTGCTCGGTGCTCAGTGTTTGGGGTGCTGGGTGCTCAGTACTCAGGGTGCTGGGTGCTCAGTGCTCAGGGTGCTTGGTGCTCAGTGCTCAGGGTGCTGGGTGCTCAGTACTCAGGGTGCTCAGTGCTCAGTGCTCAGTACTCATGGTGCTGGGTGCTCAGTACTCAGGGTGCTGGGTGCTCAGTGCTCGGGGTGCCCGGTGCTCAGTGCTCGGGGTGCTTGGTGCTCAGTACTCATGGTGCTGGGTGCTCAGTACTCAGGGTGCTGGGTGCTCAGTGCTGGGTGCTCAGTGCTCGGGGTGCTCGGTGCTCAGTACGTTAGGTGCTCAGTGCTCAGGGTGCTGGGTGCTCAGTGCTCAAGGTGCTGGGTGCTCAGTGCTCAGGGTGCTTGATGCTCAGTACTCAGGGTGCTGGGTGCTCAATGCTTGGGGTGCTGGGTGCTCAGTACTCAGGGTGCTGGGTGCTCAGTGCTCGAGGTGCTGGGTGCTCAGTGCTCGGGGTGCTGGGTGCTCAGTACTCGGGCTGCTGGGTGCTCAGTGCTCAGGGTGCTGGGTCTCAGTGCTCGGGGGTACTGGGTACTCATTGTTCAGTACACAGGGTGCTGAGTGCTCAGTGCTCGGGGTGCTGGGTGCTCAGTGCTCGGGGTGCTGGGTGCTCAGTACTCAGGGTGCTGGGTGCTCAGTACTCAGGGTGCTGTGTGTTCAGTGCTCAGGGTGCTGGGTGCTCAGTGCTCGGGGTGCTGGGTGCTCATTCTCGGGGTGCTGGGTGCTCAGTACTCAGGGAGCTGGGTGCAAAATGCTCGGGGTGCTCGGTGCTCAGTACACAGGGTGCTGGGTGCTCAGTGCTCGGGGTGCTGGGTGCTCAGCACTCAGGTTGCTGGGTGCTCAGTACTCAGGGTGCTGGGTGCTCAGTGCTCGGGGTGCTGGGTGCTCAGTGCTCAGGGTGCTGGGTGCTCAGTACTTAGGGTGCTATGTGCTCAGTGCTCGGGGTGCTCGGTGCTCAGTACTCAAGGTGCTGGGTGCTCAGTGCTCACGGTGCTGGTTGCTCAGTCCTCGGGGTGCTCCGTACTCAGTGCTCAGGGTGCTGGGTGCTCAGTACTCAGGGTGCTCAGTGCTCAGTACTAAGGGTGCTCAGTGCTCAGTACTCAGGGTGCTCAGTGCTCAGGGCTCGGGGTGCTGGGTGCTCAGTGCTCGGGGTGATGGGTGCTCAGTACTCAGGGTGCTTGGTGCTCAGTGCACAGTACTCAGCGTGCTGGGTGCTCAGTGCTCGGGGTGCTGGGTCCTCAGTGCTCAGGGTGCTGGGTGCTCAGTACTCAGGGTGCTGGGTGCTCAGTGCTCCCGGTGCTGGGTCTTCAGTGCTCAGGGTGCTGGGTGCTCAGTACTCAGGGTGCTGGGTCCTCAGTGCTCAGGGTGCTGGGTGCTTAGTACTCAGTGTGCTCAGTGCTCAGGGTGCTGGGTGCTCAGAACTCATGGTGCTGGGTGCTCAGTACTCAGGGTGCTGGGTGCTCAGTACTCAGGGTGCTTGGTGCTCAGTACTCAGAGTGCTGGGTGCTCAGTGCTCAGGGTGCTCGGTGCTCAGTACTCATGGTGCTGGGTGCTCATTCTCGGGGTGCTGGGTGCTCAGTACTCAGGTTGCTCAGTACTCTGGGTGCTCGGTGCTCAGTACTGATGGTGCTGGGTGCTCAGTACTCAGGGTGCTCGGTGCTCAGTTCTCAGGGTGCTCGGTGCTCAGTGTTTGGGGTGCTGGGTGCTCAGTACTCAGGGTGCTGGGTGCTCAGTGCTCAGGGTGCTGGGTGCTCAGTGCTCAGCGTGCTGGGTGCTCAGTACTCAGTGCTCAGGATGCTGGGTGCTCAGTGCTCAGTGTGCTGGGTGCTCAGTGCTCAGGGTGCTCAGTGCTCAGTGCTCAGTACTCAGGGTGCTGGGTCCTCAGTACTCAGGGTGCTGGGTGCTCAGTGCTCGGGGTGCCCGGTGCTCAGTGCTTGGGGTGCTGGGTGCTCAGTACTCCGGGTGCTGGGTGCTCAGCGCTCGCGGTGCTGGGTCCTCAGTGCTCAGGGTGCTGGGTGCTCAGTACTCAGGGTGCTGCGTCCTCAGTGCTCAGGGTGCTGGGTGCTCAGTACTCAGTGTGCTCAGTGCTCAGGGTGCGGGGTGCTCAGAACTCAGGGTGCTGGTTGCTCAGTACTCAGGGTGCTGGGTGCTCAGTACTCAGGGTGCTTGGTGCTCAGTACTCAGGGTGCTGGGTGCTCAGTGCTCAGGGTGCTGGGTGCTCAGTACTCATGGTGCTGGGTGCTCATTCTCGGGGTGCTGGGTGCTCAGTACTCAGGTTGTTCTGTACTCTGGGTGCTCCGTGTTCAGTACTCATGTTGCTGGGTGCTCAGTACTCAGGGTGCTCGGTGCTCAGTTCTCAGGGTGCTCGGTGCTCAGTGTTTGGGGTGCTGGGTGCTCAGTTCTCAGGGTGCTGGGTGCTCAGTGCTCAGGGTACTTGGTGCTCAGTGCTCAGGGTGCTGGGTGCTCAGTACTCAGTGTGCTCAGTGCTCAGTGCTCAGTACTCAGGGTGCTGGGTGCTCAGTACTCAGGGTGCTGGGTGCTCAGTGCTCGGGGTGCCCGGTGCTCAGGGCTCGGGGTGCTCGGTGCTCAGTACTCATGGTGCTGGGTGCTCAGTACTCAGGGTGCTGGGTGGTCAGTGCTGGGTGCTCAGTGCTCAGGGTGCTCGGTGCTCAGTACGTTGGGTGCTCAGTGCTCAGGGTGCTGGGTGCTCAGTGCTCGAGGTGCTGGGTGCTCAGTGCTCGGGGTGCTGGGTGCTCAGTACTCGGGCTGCTGGGTGCTCAGTGCTCAGGGTGCTGGGTCTCAGTGCTCGGGGATACTGGGTACTCATTGTTCAGTACACAGGGTGCTGAGTGCTCAGTGCTCGGGGTGCTGGGTGCTCAGTGCTCGGGGTGCTGGGTGCTCAGTACTCAGGGTGCTGGGTGCTCAGTACTCAGGGTGCTGTGTGTTCAGTGCTCAGGGTGCTGGGTTCTCAGTGCTCGGGGTGCTGGGTGCTCATTCTCGGGGTGCTGGGTGCTCAGTACTCAGGGAGCTGGGTGCAAAATGCTCGGGGTGCTCGGTGCTCAGTACACAGGGTGCTGGGTGCTCAGTGCTCGGGGTGCTGGGTGCTCAGCACTCAGGTTGCTGGGTGCTCAGTACTCAGGGTGCTGGGTGCTCAGTGCTCGGGGTGCTGGGTGCTCAGTGCTCAGGGTGCTGGGTGCTCAGTACTTAGGGTGCTATGTGCTCAGTGCTCGGGTGCTCGGTGCTCAGTACTCAAGGTGCTGGGTGCTCAGTGCTCACGGTGCTGGTTGCTCAGTCCTCGGGGTGCTCCGTACTCAGTGCTCAGGGTGCTGGGTGCTCAGTACTCAGGGTGCTCAGTGCTCAGTACTAAGGGTGCTCAGTGCTCAGTACTCAGGGTGCTCAGTGCTCAGGGCTCGGGGTGCTGGGTGCTCAGTGCTCGGGGTGATGGGTGCTCAGTACTCAGGGTGCTTGGTGCTCAGTGCACAGTACTCAGCGTGCTGGGTGCTCAGTGCTCGGGGTGCTGGGTCCTCAGTGCTCAGGGTGCTGGGTGCTCAGTACTCAGGGTGCTGGGTGCTCAGTGCTCCCGGTGCTGGGTCTTCAGTGCTCAGGGTGCTGGGTGCTCAGTACTCAGGGTGCTGGGTCCTCAGTGCTCAGGGTGCTGGGTGCTTAGTACTCAGTGTGCTCAGTGCTCAGGGTGCTGGGTGCTCAGAACTCATGGTGCTGGGTGCTCAGTACTCAGGGTGCTGGGTGCTCAGTACTCAGGGTGCTTGGTGCTCAGTACTCAGAGTGCTGGGTGCTCAGTGCTCAGGGTGCTCGGTGCTCAGTACTCATGGTGCTGGGTGCTCATTCTCGGGGTGCTGGGTGCTCAGTACTCAGGTTGCTCAGTACTCTGGGTGCTCGGTGCTCAGTACTGATGGTGCTGGGTGCTCAGTACTCAGGGTGCTCGGTGCTCAGTTCTCAGGGTGCTCGGTGCTCAGTGTTTGGGGTGCTGGGTGCTCAGTACTCAGGGTGCTGGGTGCTCAGTGCTCAGGGTGCTGGGTGCTCAGTGCTCAGCGTGCTGGGTGCTCAGTACTCAGTGCTCAGGATGCTGGGTGCTCAGTGCTCAGTGTGCTGGGTGCTCAGTGCTCAGGGTGCTCAGTGCTCAGTGCTCAGTACTCAGGGTGCTGGGTCCTCAGTACTCAGGGTGCTGGGTGCTCAGTGCTCGGGGTGCCCGGTGCTCAGTGCTTGGGGTGCTGGGTGCTCAGTACTCAGGGTGCTGGGTGCTCAGCGCTCGCGGTGCTGGGTCCTCAGTGCTCAGGGTGCTGGGTGCTCAGTACTCAGGGTGCTGGGTCCTCAGTGCTCAGGGTGCTGGGTGCTCAGTACTCAGTGTGCTCAGTGCTCAGGGTGCGGGGTGCTCAGAACTCAGGGTGCTGGGTGCTCAGTACTCAGGGTGCTGGGTGCTCAGTACTCAGGGTGCTTGGTGCTCAGTACTCAGGGTGCTGGGTGCTCAGTGCTCAGGGTGCTGGGTGCTCAGTACTCATGGTGCTGGGTGCTCATTCTCGGGGTGCTGGGTGCTCAGTACTCAGGTTGTTCTGTACTCTGGGTGCTCCGTGTTCAGTACTCATGTTGCTGGGTGCTCAGTACTCAGGGTGCTCGGTGCTCAGTTCTCAGGGTGCTCGGTGCTCAGTGTTTGGGGTGCTGGGTGCTCAGTTCTCAGGGTGCTGGGTGCTCAGTGCTCAGGGTACTTGGTGCTCAGTGCTCAGGGTGCTGGGTGCTCAGTACTCAGTGTGCTCAGTGCTCAGTGCTCAGTACTCAGGGTGCTGGGTGCTCAGTACTCAGGGTGCTGGGTGCTCAGTGCTCGGGGTGCCCGGTGCTCAGTGCTCGGGGTGCTCGGTGCTCAGTACTCATGGTGCTGGGTGCTCAGTACTCAGGGTGCTGGGTGCTCAGTGCTGGGTGCTCAGTGCTCAGGGTGCTCGGTGCTCAGTACGTTGGGTGCTCAGTGCTCAGGGTGCTGGGTGCTCAGTGCTCAGGGTGCTGGGTGCTCAGTGCTCAGGGTGCTTGATGCTCAGTACTCAGGGTGCTGGGTGCTCAGTGCTCAGGGTGCCGGGTGCTCACGGCTCGGGGTGCTGGGTGCTCAGTACTCAGTGTTCTGGGTGCTCAGTACTCAGGGTGCTGGGTGCTCAGTACTCGGGGTGCTGGGTGCTCAGTGCTCAGGGTGCTGGGTGCTCAGTGCTCGCGGTGCTGGGTGCTCAGTACTCATGGTGCTGGGTGCGCAGTACTCAGGGTGCTGGGTGCTCAGTACTCAGGGTGCTGGGTGCTCAGTACTCAGGGTGCTGGGTGCTCAGTACTCGGGGTGCTGGGTGCTCAGCGTGCTGGGTGCTCAGTACAAAGGGTGCTCGGTGCTCAGTGCTTGGGGTGCTGGGTGCTCAGTACTCAGGGTGCTGGGTGCTCAGTGCTCAAGGTGCTGGGTGCTCAGTGCTCAGGGTGCTTGATGCTCAGTACTCAGGGTGCTGGGTGCTCAATGCTTGGGGTGCTGGGTGCTCAGTACTCAGGGTGCTGGGTGCTCAGTGCTCGAGGTGCTGGGTGCTCAGTGCTCGGGGTGCTGGGTGCTCAGTACTCGGGCTGCTGGGTGCTCAGTGCTCAGGGTGCTGGGTCTCAGTGCTCGGGGGTACTGGGTATTCATTGTTCAGTACACAGGGTGCTGAGTGCTCAGTGCTCGGGGTGCTGGGTGCTCAGTGCTCGGGGTGCTGGGTGCTCAGTACTCAGGGTGCTGGGTGCTCAGTACTCAGGGTGCTGTGTGTTCAGTGCTCAGGGTGCTGGGTGCTCAGTGCTCGGGGTGCTGGGTGCTCATTCTCGGGGTGCTGGGTGCTCAGTACTCAGGGAGCTGGGTGCAAAATGCTCAGGGTGCTCGGTGCTCAGTACACAGGGTGCTGGGTGCTCAGTGCTCGGGGTGCTGGGTGCTCAGCACTCAGGTTGCTGGGTGCTCAGTACTCTGGGTGCTGGGTGCTCAGTGCTCGGGGTGCTGGGTGCTCAGTGCTCAGGGTGCTGGGTGCTCAGTACTTAGGGTGCTATGTGCTCAGTGCTCGGGGTGCTCGGTGCTCAGTACTCAAGGTGCTGGGTGCTCAGTGCTCACGGTGCTGGTTGCTCAGTCCTCGGGGTGCTCCGTACTCAGTGCTCAGGGTGCTGGGTGCTCAGTACTCAGGGTGCTCAGTGCTCAGTACTAAGGGTGCACAGTGCTCAGTACTCAGGGTGCTCAGTGCTCAGGGCTCGGGGTGCTGGGTGCTCAGTGCTCGGGGTGATGGGTGCTCAGTACTCAGGGTGCTTGGTGCTCAGTGCACAGTACTCAGCGTGCTGGGTGCTCAGTGCTCGGGGTGCTGGGTCCTCAGTGCTCAGGGTGCTGGGTGCTCAGTACTCAGGGTGCTGGGTGCTCAGTGCTCCCGGTGCTGGGTCTTCAGTGCTCAGGGTGCTGGGTGCTCAGTACTCAGGGTGCTGGGTCCTCAGTGCTCAGGGTGCTGGGTGCTTAGTACTCAGTGTGCTCAGTGCTCAGGGTGCTGGGTGCTCAGAACTCATGGTGCTGGGTGCTCAGTACTCAGGGTGCTGGGTGCTCAGTACTCAGGGTGCTTGGTGCTCAGTACTCAGAGTGCTGGGTGCTCAGTGCTCAGGGTGCTCGGTGCTCAGTACTCATGGTGCTGGGTGCTCATTCTCGGGGTGCTGGGTGCTCAGTACTCAGGTTGCTCAGTACTCTGGGTGCTCGGTGCTCAGTACTGATGGTGCTGGGTGCTCAGTACTCAGGGTGCTCGGTGCTCAGTTCTCAGGGTGCTCGGTGCTCAGTGTTTGGGGTGCTGGGTGCTCAGTACTCAGGGTGCTGGGTGCTCAGTGCTCAGGGTGCTGGGTGCTCAGTGCTCAGCGTGCTGGGTGCTCAGTACTCAGTGCTCAGGATGCTGGGTGCTCAGTGCTCAGTGTGCTGGGTGCTCAGTGCTCAGGGTGCTCAGTGCTCAGTGCTCAGTACTCAGGGTGCTGGGTCCTCAGTACTCAGGGTGCTGGGTGCTCAGTGCTCGGGGTGCCCGGTGCTCAGTGCTTGGGGTGCTGGGTGCTCAGTACTCAGGGTGCTGGGTGCTCAGCGCTCGCGGTGCTGGGTCCTCAGTGCTCAGGGTGCTGGGTGCTCAGTACTCAGGGTGCTGGGTCCTCAGTGCTCAGGGTGCTGGGTGCTCAGTACTCAGTGTGCTCAGTGCTCAGGGTGCGGGGTGCTCAGAACTCAGGGTGCTGGGTGCTCAGTACTCAGGGTGCTGGGTGCTCAGTACTCAGGGTGCTTGGTGCTCAGAACTCAGGGTGCTGGTTGCTCAGTACTCAGGGTGCTGGGTGCTCAGTGCTCGGGTGATGGGTGCTCAGTACTCAGGGTGCTGGGTGCTCAGTGCTCAGTACTCAGCGTGCTGGGTGCTCAGTGCTCGGGGTGCTGGGTCCTCAGTGCTCAGGGTGCTGGGTGCTCAGTACTCAGGGTGCTGGGTGATCAGTGCTCGGGGTGCTGGGTCCTCAGTGCTCAGGGTGCTGGGTGCTCAGTACTCAGGGTGCTGGGTCCTCAGTGCTCAGGGTGCTGGGTGCTCAGTACTCAGTGTGCTCAGTGCTCAGGGTGCTGGGTGCTCAGAACTCATGGTGCTGGGTGCTCAGTACTCAGGGTGCTGGGTGCTCAGTACTCAGGTTGCTTGGTGCTCAGTACTCAGAGTGCTGGGTGCTCAGTGCTCAGGGTGCTCGGTGCTCAGTACTCATGGTGCTGGGTGCTCATTCTCGGGGTGGTGGGTGCTCAGTACTCAGGTTGCTCAGTACTCTGGGTGCTCGGTGCTCAGTACTGATGGTGCTTGGTGCTCATTACTCAGGGTGCTCGGTGCTCAGTTCTCAGGGTGCTCGGTGCTCAGTGTTTGGGGTGCTGGGTGCTCAGTACTCAGGGTTCTGGGTGCTCAGTGCTCAGGGTTCTGGGTGCTCAGTGCTCAGCGTGCTGGGTGCTCAGTACTCAGTGCTCAGGATGCTGGGTGCTCAGTGCTCAGGGTGCTGGGTGCTCAGTGCTCAGGGTGCTCAGTGCTCAGTGCTCAGTACTCAGGGTCCTGGGTCCCCAGTACTCAGGGTGCTGGGTGCTCAGTGCTCGGTGTGCCCGGTGCTCAGTGCTTGGGGTGCTGGGTCCTCAGTGCTCAGGGTGCTCGGTGCTCAGTACTCATGGTGCTGGGTGATCATTCTCGGGGTGCTGGGTGCTCAGTACTCAGGTTGTTCAGTACTCTGGGTGCTCCGTGTTCAGTACTCATGGTGCTGGGTGCTCAGTACTCAGGGTGCTCGGTGCTCAGATCTCAGGGTGCTCGGTGCTCAGTGTTTGGGGTGCTGGGTGCTCAGTACTCAGGGTGCTGGGTGCTCAGTGCTCAGGGTGCTTGGTGCTCAGTGCTCAGGGTGCTGGGTGCTCAGTACTCAGGGTGCTCAGTGCTCAGTGCTCAGTACTCAGGGTGCTGGGTGCTCAGTACTCAGGGTGCTGGGTGCTCAGTGCTCGGGGTGCCCGGTGCTCAGTGCTCGGGGTGCTCGGTGCTCAGTACTCATGGTGCTGGTGATCATTCTCGGGGTGCTGGGTGCTCAGTACTCAGGTTGTTCAGTACTCTGGGTGCTCCGTGTTCAGTACTCATGGTGCTGGGTGCTCAGTACTCAGGGTGCTCGGTGCTCAGTTCTCAGGGTGCTCGGTGCTCAGTGTTTGGGGTGCTGGGTGCTCAGTACTCAGGGTGCTGGGTGCTCAGTGCTCAGGGTGCTTGGTGCTCAGTGCTCAGTGTGCTGGGTGCTCAGTACTCAGGGTGCTCAGTGCTCAGTGCTCAGTACTCAGGGTGCTGGGTGCTCAGTACTCAGGGTGCTGGGTGCTCAGTGCTCGGGGTGCCCGGTGCTCAGTGCTCGGGGTGCTCGGTGCTCAGTACTCATGGTGCTGGGTGCTCAGTACTCAGGGTGCTCAGTGCTCAGTGCTCAGTACTCAGGGTGCTGGGTGCTCAGTACTCAGGGTGCTGGGTGCTCAGTGCTCGGGGTGCCCGGTGCTCAGTGCTCGGGGTGCTCGGTGCTCAGTACTCATGGTGCTGGGTGATCATTCTCGGGGTGCTGGGTGCTCAGTACTCAGGGTGCTCGGTGCTCAGATCTCAGGGTGCTCGGTGCTCAGTGTTTGGGGTGCTGGGTGATCAGTACTCAGGGTGCTGGGTGCTCAGTGCTCAGGGTGCTTGGTGCTCAGTGCTCAGGGTGCTGGGTGCTCAGTGCTCAGGGTGCTGGGTGCTCAGTACTCAGGGTGCTGGGTGCTCAGTGCTCGGGGTGCTCGGTGATCAGTACTCAGGGTGCTGGGTGCTCAGTGCTCAGGGTGCTGAGTACTCAGTACTCAGGGTGCTGGGTGCTCAGTGCTCAGGGTGCTGGGTGCTCAGTGCTCAGGGTGCTGGGTGCTCAGTGCTCGGGGTGCTGGGTGCTCAGTGCTCGGGGTGCTGGGTGCTCAGTGCTCAGGGTGCTGGGTGCTCAGTGCTCAGGGTGCTGGGTGCTCATTACTCAGGGTTCTGGGGGCTCAGTACTCAGGGTGCTGGGTGCTCAGTGTTCAGGGTGCTGGGTGCTCAGTCCTCAGGGTGCTGGGTGCTCAGTACTCAGGGTGTTCGGTGCTCAGTACTCAGGGTGCTCAGTGCTCAGTACTCAGGGTGCTGGTTGCTCAGTGCTCGGGGTGCTCGGTGCTCAGTACTCAGGGTGCAGGGTGCTCAGTACTCAGGGTGCTGGGTGCTCAGTACTCAGGGTGCTGGGTGCTCAGTACTCAGGGTGCTGGGTGCTCAGTACTCAGGGTGCTGGGTGCTCAGTGCTCAGGGTGCTGGGTGCTCAGTACTCAGGGTGCTTGGTGCTCAGTACTTAGTGTGCTCGGTGCTCAGTACTCAGGGTGCTGGGTGCTCAGTGCTCAGGGTGCTTTGTACTCAGTACTCAGGGTTCTGGGTGCTCAGTACTCAGGGTGCTGGGTGCTCAGTGCTCAGGGTTCTGGGTGCTCAGTGCTCAGGGTGCTGGGTGCTCAGTACTCAGGGTGCTGGGTGCTCAGTGCTCAGGGTGATCGGTGCTCAGTACTCAGGGTGCTCAGTACTCAGGGTGCTGGGTGCTCAGTGCTCAGGGTGCTGGGTGCTCAGTACTCAGGGTGCTGGGTGCTCAGTGCTCGGTGTGCTGGGTGCTCAGTGCTCAGGGTGCTCAGTGCTCAGGGTGCTGGGTGCTCAGTGCTCGGGGTGCTCGGTGCTCAGGGTGCTGGGTGCTCAGTCCTCAGGGTGCTCAGTGCTCAGGGTGCTGGGTGCTCAGTGCTCGGGGTGCTCGGTGCTCAGTACTCAGGGTGCTGGGTGCTCAGTGCTCAGGGCGCTGGGTGCTCAGTGCTCGGGGTGCTGGGTGCTCAGTGCTCGGGGTGCTGGGTGGTCAGTGCTCAGTGCTCAGGGTGCTGGGTGCTCAGTGCTCAGTGCTCAGGGTGCTGGGTGCTCAGTTCTCAGGGTGCTGGGTGCTCAGTACTCAGGGTGCTGGGTGCTCAGTGCTCGGGGTGCTCGGTGCTCAGTACTCAAGGTGCTGGGTGCTCAGTGCTCAGGGTGCGGGGTGCTCAGTCCTCGGGGTGCTCCGTGCTCAGTGCTCAGGGGGCTGGGTGCTCAGTACTCAGGGTGCTCGGTGCTCAGTACTCAGGGTTTTCAGTGCTCAGGGTGCTGGGTGCTCAGTACTAAGGGTGCTCAGTGCTCAGTACTCGGGGTGCTGGGTGCTCAGTACTCAGGGCGCTCAGTGCTCAGTACTCGGGGTGCTGGGTGCTCAGTGCTCAGTGTGCTCAGTGCTCAGTGCTCGGGGTGCTGGGTGCTCAGTGCTCGGGGCGCTGGGTGCTCAGTGCTCAGGGTGCTGGGTGCTCAGTGCTCAGGGTGCTGGGTGCTCAGCACTCAGGTTGCTGGGTGCTCAGTACTCTGGGTGCTGGGTGCTCAGTGCTCGGGGTGCTGGGTGCTCAGTGCTCAGGGTGCTGGGTGCTCAGTACTTAGGGTGCTATGTGCTCAGTGCTCGGGGTGCTCGGTGCTCAGTACTCAAGGTGCTGGGTGCTCAGTGCTCACGGTGCTGGTTGCTCAGTCCTCGGGGTGCTCCGTACTCAGTGCTCAGGGTGCTGGGTGCTCAGTACTCAGGGTGCTCAGTGCTCAGTACTAAGGGTGCTCAGTGCTCAGTACTCAGGGTGCTCAGTGCTCAGGGCTCGGGGTGCTGGGTGCTCAGTGCTCGGGGTGATGGGTGCTCAGTACTCAGGGTGCTTGGTGCTCAGTGCACAGTACTCAGCGTGCTGGGTGCTCAGTGCTCGGGGTGCTGGGTCCTCAGTGCTCAGGGTGCTGGGTGCTCAGTACTCAGGGTGCTGGGTGCTCAGTGCTCCCGGTGCTGGGTCTTCAGTGCTCAGGGTGCTGGGTGCTCAGTACTCAGGGTGCTGGGTCCTCAGTGCTCAGGGTGCTGGGTGCTTAGTACTCAGTGTGCTCAGTGCTCAGGGTGCTGGGTGCTCAGAACTCATGGTGCTGGGTGCTCAGTACTCAGGGTGCTGGGTGCTCAGTACTCAGGGTGCTTGGTGCTCAGTACTCAGAGTGCTGGGTGCTCAGTGCTCAGGGTGCTCGGTGCTCAGTACTCATGGTGCTGGGTGCTCATTCTCGGGGTGCTGGGTGCTCAGTACTCAGGTTGCTCAGTACTCTGGGTGCTCGGTGCTCAGTACTGATGGTGCTGGGTGCTCAGTACTCAGGGTGCTCGGTGCTCAGTTCTCAGGGTGCTCGGTGCTCAGTGTTTGGGGTGCTGGGTGCTCAGTACTCAGGGTGCTGGGTGCTCAGTGCTCAGGGTGCTGGGTGCTCAGTGCTCAGCGTGCTGGGTGCTCAGTACTCAGTGCTCAGGATGCTGGGTGCTCAGTGCTCAGTGTGCTGGGTGCTCAGTGCTCAGGGTGCTCAGTGCTCAGTGCTCAGTACTCAGGGTGCTGGGTCCTCAGTACTCAGGGTGCTGGGTGCTCAGTGCTCGGGGTGCCCGGTGCTCAGTGCTTGGGGTGCTGGGTGCTCAGTACTCAGGGTGCTGGGTGCTCAGCGCTCGCGGTGCTGGGTCCTCAGTGCTCAGGGTGCTGGGTGCTCAGTACTCAGGGTGCTGGGTCCTCAGTGCTCAGGGTGCTGGGTGCTCAGTACTCAGTGTGCTCAGTGCTCAGGGTGCGGGGTGCTCAGAACTCAGGGTGCTGGGTGCTCAGTACTCAGGGTGCTGGGTGCTCAGTACTCAGGGTGCTTGGTGCTCAGAACTCAGGGTGCTGGTTGCTCAGTACTCAGGGTGCTGGGTGCTCAGTGCTCGGGTGATGGGTGCTCAGTACTCAGGGTGCTGGGTGCTCAGTGCTCAGTACTCAGCGTGCTGGGTGCTCAGTGCTCGGGGTGCTGGGTCCTCAGTGCTCAGGGTGCTGGGTGCTCAGTACTCAGGGTGCTGGGTGATCAGTGCTCGGGGTGCTGGGTCCTCAGTGCTCAGGGTGCTGGGTGCTCAGTACTCAGGGTGCTGGGTCCTCAGTGCTCAGGGTGCTGGGTGCTCAGTACTCAGTGTGCTCAGTGCTCAGGGTGCTGGGTGCTCAGAACTCATGGTGCTGGGTGCTCAGTACTCAGGGTGCTGGGTGCTCAGTACTCAGGTTGCTTGGTGCTCAGTACTCAGAGTGCTGGGTGCTCAGTGCTCAGGGTGCTCGGTGCTCAGTACTCATGGTGCTGGGTGCTCATTCTCGGGGTGGTGGGTGCTCAGTACTCAGGTTGCTCAGTACTCTGGGTGCTCGGTGCTCAGTACTGATGGTGCTTGGTGCTCATTACTCAGGGTGCTCGGTGCTCAGTTCTCAGGGTGCTCGGTGCTCAGTGTTTGGGGTGCTGGGTGCTCAGTACTCAGGGTTCTGGGTGCTCAGTGCTCAGGGTTCTGGGTGCTCAGTGCTCAGCGTGCTGGGTGCTCAGTACTCAGTGCTCAGGATGCTGGGTGCTCAGTGCTCAGGGTGCTGGGTGCTCAGTGCTCAGGGTGCTCAGTGCTCAGTGCTCAGTACTCAGGGTCCTGGGTCCCCAGTACTCAGGGTGCTGGGTGCTCAGTGCTCGGTGTGCCCGGTGCTCAGTGCTTGGGGTGCTGGGTCCTCAGTGCTCAGGGTGCTCGGTGCTCAGTACTCATGGTGCTGGGTGATCATTCTCGGGGTGCTGGGTGCTCAGTACTCAGGTTGTTCAGTACTCTGGGTGCTCCGTGTTCAGTACTCATGGTGCTGGGTGCTCAGTACTCAGGGTGCTCGGTGCTCAGATCTCAGGGTGCTCGGTGCTCAGTGTTTGGGGTGCTGGGTGCTCAGTACTCAGGGTGCTGGGTGCTCAGTGCTCAGGGTGCTTGGTGCTCAGTGCTCAGGGTGCTGGGTGCTCAGTACTCAGGGTGCTCAGTGCTCAGTGCTCAGTACTCAGGGTGCTGGGTGCTCAGTACTCAGGGTGCTGGGTGCTCAGTGCTCGGGGTGCCCGGTGCTCAGTGCTCGGGGTGCTCGGTGCTCAGTACTCATGGTGCTGGTGATCATTCTCGGGGTGCTGGGTGCTCAGTACTCAGGTTGTTCAGTACTCTGGGTGCTCCGTGTTCAGTACTCATGGTGCTGGGTGCTCAGTACTCAGGGTGCTCGGTGCTCAGTTCTCAGGGTGCTCGGTGCTCAGTGTTTGGGGTGCTGGGTGCTCAGTACTCAGGGTGCTGGGTGCTCAGTGCTCAGGGTGCTTGGTGCTCAGTGCTCAGTGTGCTGGGTGCTCAGTACTCAGGGTGCTCAGTGCTCAGTGCTCAGTACTCAGGGTGCTGGGTGCTCAGTACTCAGGGTGCTGGGTGCTCAGTGCTCGGGGTGCCCGGTGCTCAGTGCTCGGGGTGCT
The DNA here is from genome assembly GCF_018167655.1 of Microtus oregoni. NCBI lineage: Eukaryota > Metazoa > Chordata > Mammalia > Rodentia > Cricetidae > Microtus > Microtus oregoni. The sequence continues at coordinate 69,660 of NW_024543418.1, forward strand.
CGGTGCTCAGTACTCATGGTGCTGGGTGCTCAGTACTCAGGGTGCTCAGTGCTCAGTGCTCAGTACTCAGGGTGCTGGGTGCTCAGTACTCAGGGTGCTGGGTGCTCAGTGCTCGGGGTGCCCGGTGCTCAGTGCTCGGGGTGCTCGGTGCTCAGTACTCATGGTGCTGGGTGATCATTCTCGGGGTGCTGGGTGCTCAGTACTCAGGTTGTTCAGTACTCTGGGTGCTCCGTGTTCAGTACTCATGGTGCTGGGTGCTCAGTACTCAGGGTGCTCGGTGCTCAGATCTCAGGGTGCTCGGTGCTCAGTGTTTGGGGTGCTGGGTGATCAGTACTCAGGGTGCTGGGTGCTCAGTGCTCAGGGTGCTTGGTGCTCAGTGCTCAGGGTGCTGGGTGCTCAGTGCTCAGGGTGCTGGGTGCTCAGTACTCAGGGTGCTGGGTGCTCAGTGCTCGGGGTGCTCGGTGATCAGTACTCAGGGTGCTGGGTGCTCAGTGCTCAGGGTGCTGAGTACTCAGTACTCAGGGTGCTGGGTGCTCAGTGCTCAGGGTGCTGGGTGCTCAGTGCTCAGGGTGCTGGGTGCTCAGTGCTCGGGGTGCTGGGTGCTCAGTGCTCGGGGTGCTGGGTGCTCAGTGCTCAGGGTGCTGGGTGCTCAGTGCTCAGGGTGCTGGGTGCTCATTACTCAGGGTTCTGGGGGCTCAGTACTCAGGGTGCTGGGTGCTCAGTGTTCAGGGTGCTGGGTGCTCAGTCCTCAGGGTGCTGGGTGCTCAGTACTCAGGGTGTTCGGTGCTCAGTACTCAGGGTGCTCAGTGCTCAGTACTCAGGGTGCTGGTTGCTCAGTGCTCGGGGTGCTCGGTGCTCAGTACTCAGGGTGCTGGGTGCTCAGTACTCAGGGTGCTGGGTGCTCAGTACTCAGGGTGCTGGGTGCTCAGTACTCAGGGTGCTGGGTGCTCAGTACTCAGGGTGCTGGGTGCTCAGTGCTCAGGGTGCTGGGTGCTCAGTACTCAGGGTGCTTGGTGCTCAGTACTTAGTGTGCTCGGTGCTCAGTACTCAGGGTGCTGGGTGCTCAGTGCTCAGGGTGCTTTGTACTCAGTACTCAGGGTTCTGGGTGCTCAGTACTCAGGGTGCTGGGTGCTCAGTGCTCAGGGTTCTGGGTGCTCAGTGCTCAGGGTGCTGGGTGCTCAGTACTCAGGGTGCTGGGTGCTCAGTGCTCAGGGTGATCGGTGCTCAGTACTCAGGGTGCTCAGTACTCAGGGTGCTGGGTGCTCAGTGCTCAGGGTGCTGGGTGCTCAGTACTCAGGGTGCTGGGTGCTCAGTGCTCGGTGTGCTGGGTGCTCAGTGCTCAGGGTGCTCAGTGCTCAGGGTGCTGGGTGCTCAGTGCTCGGGGTGCTCGGTGCTCAGGGTGCTGGGTGCTCAGTCCTCAGGGTGCTCAGTGCTCAGGGTGCTGGGTGCTCAGTGCTCGGGGTGCTCGGTGCTCAGTACTCAGGGTGCTGGGTGCTCAGTGCTCAGGGCGCTGGGTGCTCAGTGCTCGGGGTGCTGGGTGCTCAGTGCTCGGGGTGCTGGGTGGTCAGTGCTCAGTGCTCAGGGTGCTGGGTGCTCAGTGCTCAGTGCTCAGGGTGCTGGGTGCTCAGTTCTCAGGGTGCTGGGTGCTCAGTACTCAGGGTGCTGGGTGCTCAGTGATCAGGGTGCTGGGTGCTCAGTAATCTGGGTGTTGGGTGCTCAGTACTCAGGGTGCTGGGTGCTCAGTGCTCGGGGTGCTCGGTGCTCAGTACTCAAGGTGCTGGGTGCTCAGTGCTCAGGGTGCGGGGTGCTCAGTCCTCGGGGTGCTCCGTGCTCAGTGCTCAGGGGGCTGGGTGCTCAGTACTCAGGGTGCTCGGTGCTCAGTACTCAGGGTTTTCAGTGCTCAGGGTGCTGGGTGCTCAGTACTAAGGGTGCTCAGTGCTCAGTACTCGGGGTGCTGGGTGCTCAGTACTCAGGGCGCTCAGTGCTCAGTACTCGGGGTGCTGGGTGCTCAGTGCTCAGTGTGCTCAGTGCTCAGTGCTCGGGGTGCTGGGTGCTCAGTGCTCGGGGCGCTGGGTGCTCAGTGCTCAGGGTGCTGGGTGCTCAGTGCTCAGGGTGCTGGGTGCTCATTGCTCAGGGCGCTGGGTGCTCAGTGCTCGGGGCGCTGGGTGCTCAGTGCTCGGGGTGCTGGGTGCTCAGTGCTCGGGGTGCTGGGTGGTCAGTGCTCAGTACTCAGGGTGCTGTGTGCTCAGTGCTCAGTACTCAGCGTGCTGGGTGCTCAGTGCTCAGAGTGTTGTGTGCTCAGTACTCAGGGTGCTGGGTGCTCAGTGCTCAGTGCTCAGGGTGCTCAGTGAACAGGGTGCTCAGTGCTCAGGGTGCTGGGTGCTCAGGGTGCTGGGTGCTCAGTGCTCGGGGTGCTGGGTGCTCAGTGCTCAGTGCTCAGGGTGCTGGGTGCTCAGTGCTGAGTGCTCAGGGTGCTGGGTGTTCAGTACTCAGGGTGCTCGGTGCTCAGTGCTCAGGGTGCTGGGTGCTCAGTACTCAGGGTGCTGGGTGCTCAGTGCTCGGGGTGCTGGGTGCTCAGTGCTCAGGGTGATCAGTGCTCAGTACTCAGGGTGCTGGGTTCTCAGTTCTCTGGGTGCTGGGTGCTCAGTCCTCAGGGTGCTCAGTACTCAGGATGCTCTGTGCTCAGTGCTCAGTACTCAGGGTGCTCAGTACTCAGGGTGCTGGGTGCTCAGTGCTCGGGGTGCTGGGTGCTCAGTACTCAGGGTGCTGGGTGCTCAGTACTCGGGGTGCTGGGTGCTCAGTACTCAGGGTGCTGGGTGCTCAGTGCTCGGGGTGCTGGGTGCTCACTGCTCAGAGTGATTGGTGCTCAGAGCTCAGGGTGCTGGGTGCTCAGTCCTCCGGGTGCTCAGTGCTCAGGGTGCTGGGTGCTCATTGCTCGGTGTGCTCGGTGCTCAGTACTCAGGGTGCTGAGTGCTCAGTACTCAGGGTGCTGGGTGCTCAGTACTCAGGTTGCTGGTTGCTCAGTACTCAGGGTGCTGGGTGCTCAGTGCTCAGGGTGCTGGGTGCTCAGTGCTCGGGGTGCTGGGTGCTCAGGGCTGTGGTGCTGGGTGCTCAGTGCTCAGTGCTCAGGGTGCTGGGTGCTCAGTGCTCAGTGCTCAGGGTGCTGGTTGCTCAGTACTCAGGGTGCTGGGTGCTCAGTACTCAGGGTGCTGGGTGCTCAGTGCTCAGGGTGCTCTGTGCTCAGTACTCAGGGTGCTGGGTGCTCAGTGCTCGGGGTGCTGGGTGCTTAGTGCTCGGGGTGCTGGGTGCTCAGTGCTCGGGGTGCTGGGTGCTCAGTGCTCAGGGTGCTGGGTGCTCAGTACTCAGGGTGCTGGGGGCTCAGTACTCAGGGTGCTGGGTGCTCAGTGTTCAGGGTGTTGGGTGCTCAGTCCTCAGGGTGCTGGGTGCTCAGTACTCAGGGTGTTCGGTGCTCAGTACTCAGGGTCCTCAGTGCTCAGTACTCAGGGTGCTGGTTGCTCAGTGCTCGGGGTGCTCGGTGCTCAGTACTCAGGGTGCTGGGTGCTCAGTACTCAGGGTGCTGGGTGCTCAGTACTCAGGGTGCTGTGTGCTCAGTACTCAGGGTGCTGGGTGCTCAGTACTCAGGGTGCTGGGTGCTCAGTGCTCAGGGTGCTGTGTGCTCAGTACTCAGGGTGCTGGGTGCTCAGTACTCAGTGTGCTCAGTGCTCAGGGTGCGGGGTGCTCAGAACTCAGGGTGCTGGGTGCTCAGTACTCAGGGTGCTGGGTGCTCAGTACTCAGGGTGCTTGGTGCTCAGAACTCAGGGTGCTGGTTGCTCAGTACTCAGGGTGCTGGGTGCTCAGTGCTCGGGTGATGGGTGCTCAGTACTCAGGGTGCTGGGTGCTCAGTGCTCAGTACTCAGCGTGCTGGGTGCTCAGTGCTCGGGGTGCTGGGTCCTCAGTGCTCAGGGTGCTGGGTGCTCAGTACTCAGGGTGCTGGGTGATCAGTGCTCGGGGTGCTGGGTCCTCAGTGCTCAGGGTGCTGGGTGCTCAGTACTCAGGGTGCTGGGTCCTCAGTGCTCAGGGTGCTGGGTGCTCAGTACTCAGTGTGCTCAGTGCTCAGGGTGCTGGGTGCTCAGAACTCATGGTGCTGGGTGCTCAGTACTCAGGGTGCTGGGTGCTCAGTACTCAGGTTGCTTGGTGCTCAGTACTCAGAGTGCTGGGTGCTCAGTGCTCAGGGTGCTCGGTGCTCAGTACTCATGGTGCTGGGTGCTCATTCTCGGGGTGGTGGGTGCTCAGTACTCAGGTTGCTCAGTACTCTGGGTGCTCGGTGCTCAGTACTGATGGTGCTTGGTGCTCATTACTCAGGGTGCTCGGTGCTCAGTTCTCAGGGTGCTCGGTGCTCAGTGTTTGGGGTGCTGGGTGCTCAGTACTCAGGGTTCTGGGTGCTCAGTGCTCAGGGTTCTGGGTGCTCAGTGCTCAGCGTGCTGGGTGCTCAGTACTCAGTGCTCAGGATGCTGGGTGCTCAGTGCTCAGGGTGCTGGGTGCTCAGTGCTCAGGGTGCTCAGTGCTCAGTGCTCAGTACTCAGGGTCCTGGGTCCCCAGTACTCAGGGTGCTGGGTGCTCAGTGCTCGGTGTGCCCGGTGCTCAGTGCTTGGGGTGCTGGGTCCTCAGTGCTCAGGGTGCTCGGTGCTCAGTACTCATGGTGCTGGGTGATCATTCTCGGGGTGCTGGGTGCTCAGTACTCAGGTTGTTCAGTACTCTGGGTGCTCCGTGTTCAGTACTCATGGTGCTGGGTGCTCAGTACTCAGGGTGCTCGGTGCTCAGATCTCAGGGTGCTCGGTGCTCAGTGTTTGGGGTGCTGGGTGCTCAGTACTCAGGGTGCTGGGTGCTCAGTGCTCAGGGTGCTTGGTGCTCAGTGCTCAGGGTGCTGGGTGCTCAGTACTCAGGGTGCTCAGTGCTCAGTGCTCAGTACTCAGGGTGCTGGGTGCTCAGTACTCAGGGTGCTGGGTGCTCAGTGCTCGGGGTGCCCGGTGCTCAGTGCTCGGGGTGCTCGGTGCTCAGTACTCATGGTGCTGGTGATCATTCTCGGGGTGCTGGGTGCTCAGTACTCAGGTTGTTCAGTACTCTGGGTGCTCCGTGTTCAGTACTCATGGTGCTGGGTGCTCAGTACTCAGGGTGCTCGGTGCTCAGTTCTCAGGGTGCTCGGTGCTCAGTGTTTGGGGTGCTGGGTGCTCAGTACTCAGGGTGCTGGGTGCTCAGTGCTCAGGGTGCTTGGTGCTCAGTGCTCAGTGTGCTGGGTGCTCAGTACTCAGGGTGCTCAGTGCTCAGTGCTCAGTACTCAGGGTGCTGGGTGCTCAGTACTCAGGGTGCTGGGTGCTCAGTGCTCGGGGTGCCCGGTGCTCAGTGCTCGGGGTGCTCGGTGCTCAGTACTCATGGTGCTGGGTGCTCAGTACTCAGGGTGCTCAGTGCTCAGTGCTCAGTACTCAGGGTGCTGGGTGCTCAGTACTCAGGGTGCTGGGTGCTCAGTGCTCGGGGTGCCCGGTGCTCAGTGCTCGGGGTGCTCGGTGCTCAGTACTCATGGTGCTGGGTGATCATTCTCGGGGTGCTGGGTGCTCAGTACTCAGGTTGTTCAGTACTCTGGGTGCTCCGTGTTCAGTACTCATGGTGCTGGGTGCTCAGTACTCAGGGTGCTCGGTGCTCAGATCTCAGGGTGCTCGGTGCTCAGTGTTTGGGGTGCTGGGTGATCAGTACTCAGGGTGCTGGGTGCTCAGTGCTCAGGGTGCTTGGTGCTCAGTGCTCAGGGTGCTGGGTGCTCAGTGCTCAGGGTGCTGGGTGCTCAGTACTCAGGGTGCTGGGTGCTCAGTGCTCGGGGTGCTCGGTGATCAGTACTCAGGGTGCTGGGTGCTCAGTGCTCAGGGTGCTGAGTACTCAGTACTCAGGGTGCTGGGTGCTCAGTGCTCAGGGTGCTGGGTGCTCAGTGCTCAGGGTGCTGGGTGCTCAGTGCTCGGGGTGCTGGGTGCTCAGTGCTCGGGGTGCTGGGTGCTCAGTGCTCAGGGTGCTGGGTGCTCAGTGCTCAGGGTGCTGGGTGCTCATTACTCAGGGTTCTGGGGGCTCAGTACTCAGGGTGCTGGGTGCTCAGTGTTCAGGGTGCTGGGTGCTCAGTCCTCAGGGTGCTGGGTGCTCAGTACTCAGGGTGTTCGGTGCTCAGTACTCAGGGTGCTCAGTGCTCAGTACTCAGGGTGCTGGTTGCTCAGTGCTCGGGGTGCTCGGTGCTCAGTACTCAGGGTGCTGGGTGCTCAGTACTCAGGGTGCTGGGTGCTCAGTACTCAGGGTGCTGGGTGCTCAGTACTCAGGGTGCTGGGTGCTCAGTACTCAGGGTGCTGGGTGCTCAGTGCTCAGGGTGCTGGGTGCTCAGTACTCAGGGTGCTTGGTGCTCAGTACTTAGTGTGCTCGGTGCTCAGTACTCAGGGTGCTGGGTGCTCAGTGCTCAGGGTGCTTTGTACTCAGTACTCAGGGTTCTGGGTGCTCAGTACTCAGGGTGCTGGGTGCTCAGTGCTCAGGGTTCTGGGTGCTCAGTGCTCAGGGTGCTGGGTGCTCAGTACTCAGGGTGCTGGGTGCTCAGTGCTCAGGGTGATCGGTGCTCAGTACTCAGGGTGCTCAGTACTCAGGGTGCTGGGTGCTCAGTGCTCAGGGTGCTGGGTGCTCAGTACTCAGGGTGCTGGGTGCTCAGTGCTCGGTGTGCTGGGTGCTCAGTGCTCAGGGTGCTCAGTGCTCAGGGTGCTGGGTGCTCAGTGCTCGGGGTGCTCGGTGCTCAGGGTGCTGGGTGCTCAGTCCTCAGGGTGCTCAGTGCTCAGGGTGCTGGGTGCTCAGTGCTCGGGGTGCTCGGTGCTCAGTACTCAGGGTGCTGGGTGCTCAGTGCTCAGGGCGCTGGGTGCTCAGTGCTCGGGGTGCTGGGTGCTCAGTGCTCGGGGTGCTGGGTGGTCAGTGCTCAGTGCTCAGGGTGCTGGGTGCTCAGTGCTCAGTGCTCAGGGTGCTGGGTGCTCAGTTCTCAGGGTGCTGGGTGCTCAGTACTCAGGGTGCTGGGTGCTCAGTGATCAGGGTGCTGGGTGCTCAGTAATCTGGGTGTTGGGTGCTCAGTACTCAGGGTGCTGGGTGCTCAGTGCTCGGGGTGCTCGGTGCTCAGTACTCAAGGTGCTGGGTGCTCAGTGCTCAGGGTGCGGGGTGCTCAGTCCTCGGGGTGCTCCGTGCTCAGTGCTCAGGGGGCTGGGTGCTCAGTACTCAGGGTGCTCGGTGCTCAGTACTCAGGGTTTTCAGTGCTCAGGGTGCTGGGTGCTCAGTACTAAGGGTGCTCAGTGCTCAGTACTCGGGGTGCTGGGTGCTCAGTACTCAGGGCGCTCAGTGCTCAGTACTCGGGGTGCTGGGTGCTCAGTGCTCAGTGTGCTCAGTGCTCAGTGCTCGGGGTGCTGGGTGCTCAGTGCTCGGGGCGCTGGGTGCTCAGTGCTCAGGGTGCTGGGTGCTCAGTGCTCAGGGTGCTGGGTGCTCATTGCTCAGGGCGCTGGGTGCTCAGTGCTCGGGGCGCTGGGTGCTCAGTGCTCGGGGTGCTGGGTGCTCAGTGCTCGGGGTGCTGGGTGGTCAGTGCTCAGTACTCAGGGTGCTGTGTGCTCAGTGCTCAGTACTCAGCGTGCTGGGTGCTCAGTGCTCAGAGTGTTGTGTGCTCAGTACTCAGGGTGCTGGGTGCTCAGTGCTCAGTGCTCAGGGTGCTCAGTGAACAGGGTGCTCAGTGCTCAGGGTGCTGGGTGCTCAGGGTGCTGGGTGCTCAGTGCTCGGGGTGCTGGGTGCTCAGTGCTCAGTGCTCAGGGTGCTGGGTGCTCAGTGCTGAGTGCTCAGGGTGCTGGGTGTTCAGTACTCAGGGTGCTCGGTGCTCAGTGCTCAGGGTGCTGGGTGCTCAGTACTCAGGGTGCTGGGTGCTCAGTGCTCGGGGTGCTGGGTGCTCAGTGCTCAGGGTGATCAGTGCTCAGTACTCAGGGTGCTGGGTTCTCAGTTCTCTGGGTGCTGGGTGCTCAGTCCTCAGGGTGCTCAGTACTCAGGATGCTCTGTGCTCAGTGCTCAGTACTCAGGGTGCTCAGTACTCAGGGTGCTGGGTGCTCAGTGCTCGGGGTGCTGGGTGCTCAGTACTCAGGGTGCTGGGTGCTCAGTACTCGGGGTGCTGGGTGCTCAGTACTCAGGGTGCTGGGTGCTCAGTGCTCGGGGTGCTGGGTGCTCACTGCTCAGAGTGATTGGTGCTCAGAGCTCAGGGTGCTGGGTGCTCAGTCCTCCGGGTGCTCAGTGCTCAGGGTGCTGGGTGCTCATTGCTCGGTGTGCTCGGTGCTCAGTACTCAGGGTGCTGAGTGCTCAGTACTCAGGGTGCTGGGTGCTCAGTACTCAGGTTGCTGGTTGCTCAGTACTCAGGGTGCTGGGTGCTCAGTGCTCAGGGTGCTGGGTGCTCAGTGCTCGGGGTGCTGGGTGCTCAGGGCTGTGGTGCTGGGTGCTCAGTGCTCAGTGCTCAGGGTGCTGGGTGCTCAGTGCTCAGTGCTCAGGGTGCTGGTTGCTCAGTACTCAGGGTGCTGGGTGCTCAGTACTCAGGGTGCTGGGTGCTCAGTGCTCAGGGTGCTCTGTGCTCAGTACTCAGGGTGCTGGGTGCTCAGTGCTCGGGGTGCTGGGTGCTTAGTGCTCGGGGTGCTGGGTGCTCAGTGCTCGGGGTGCTGGGTGCTCAGTGCTCAGGGTGCTGGGTGCTCAGTACTCAGGGTGCTGGGGGCTCAGTACTCAGGGTGCTGGGTGCTCAGTGTTCAGGGTGCTGGGTGCTCAGTCCTCAGGGTGCTGGGTGCTCAGTACTCAGGGTGTTCGGTGCTCAGTACTCAGGGTCCTCAGTGCTCAGTACTCAGGGTGCTGGTTGCTCAGTGCTCGGGGTGCTCGGTGCTCAGTACTCAGGGTGCTGGGTGCTCAGTACTCAGGGTGCTGGGTGCTCAGTACTCAGGGTGCTGTGTGCTCAGTACTCAGGGTGCTGGGTGCTCAGTACTCAGGGTGCTGGGTGCTCAGTGCTCAGGGTGCTGTGTGCTCAGTACTCAGGGTGCTTGGTGCTCAGTACTTAGTGTGCTCGGTGCTCAGTACTCAGGGTGCTGGGTGCTCAGTGCTCAGGGTGCTTTGTACTCAGTACTCAGGGTTCTGGGTGCTCAGTACTCAGGGTGCTGGGTGCTCAGTGCTCAGGGTGCTGGGTGCTCAGTGCTCAGGGTGCTGGGTGCTCAGTACTCAGGGTGCTGGGTGCTCAGTGCTCAGGGTGATCGGTGCTCAGTACTCAGGGTGCTCAGTACTCAGGGTGCTGGGTGCTCAGTGCTCAGGGTGCTGGGTGCTCAGTACTCAGGGTGCTGGGTGCTCAGTGCTCGGTGTGCTGGGTGCTCAGTGCTCAGGGTGCTCAGTGCTCAGGGTGCTGGGTGCTCAGTGCTCGGTGTGCTCGGTGCTCAGGGTGCTGGGTGCTCAGTCCTCAGGGTGCTCAGTGCTCAGGGTGCTGGGTGCTCAGTGCTCGGGGTGCTCGGTGCTCAGTACTCAGGGTGCTGGGTGCTCAGTACTCATGGTGCTGGGTGCTCAGTACTCAGGGCGCTGGGTGCTCAGTGCTCAGGGTGCTGGGTGCTCAGTGCTCAGGGCGCTGGGTGCTCAGTGCTCGGGGTGCTGGGTGCTCAGTGCTCGGGGTGCTGGGTGGTCAGTGCTCAGTGCTCAGGGTGCTGGGTGCTCAGTGCTCAGTGCTCAGGGTGCTGGGTGCTCAGTACTCAGGGTGCTGGGTGCTCAGTACTCAGGGTGCTGGGTGCTCAGTGATCAGGGTGCTGGGTGCTCAGTACTCTGGGTGTTGGGTGCTCAGTACTCAGGGTGCTGGGTGCTCAGTGCTCGGGGTGCTCGGTGCTCAGTACTCAAGGTGCTGGGTGCTCAGTGCTCAGGGTGCGGGGTGCTCAGTCCTCGGGCTGCTCCGTGCTCAGTGCTCAGGGGGCTGGGTACTCAGTACTCAGGGTGCTCGGTGCTCAGTACTCAGGGTTCTCAGTGCTCAGGGTGCTGGGTGCTCAGTACTCAGGGTTCTCAGTGCTCAGTGTGCTCAGTGCTCAGTGCTCGGGGTGCTGGGTGCTCAGTGCTCGGGGCGCTGGGTGCTCAGTGCTCGGGGTGCTGGGTGCTCAGTACTCAGGGTGCTGTGTGCTCAGTGCTCAGTACTCAGCGTGCTGGGTGCTCAGTGCTCAGAGTGTTGGGTGCTCAGTACTCAGGGTGCTGGGTGCTCAGTGCTCAGTGCTCAGGGTGCTCAGTGCTCAGGGTGCTCAGTGCTCAGGGTGCTGGGTGCTCAGGGTGCTGGGTGCTCAGTGCTCGGGGTGCTGGGTGCTCAGTGCTCAGTGCTCAGGGTGCTGGGTGCTCAGTGCTGAGTGCTCAGGGTGCTGGGTGTTCAGTACTCAAGGTGCTCGCTGCTCAGTGCTCAGGGTGCTGGGTGCTCAGTACTCAGGGTGCTGGGTGCTCAGTGCTCGGGGTGGTGGGTGCTCAGTGCTCAGGGTGATCAGTGCTCAGTACTCAGGGTGCTGGGTTCTCAGTGCTCTGGGTGCTGGGTGCTCAGTCCTCAGGGTGCTCAGTACTCAGGAGGCTCTGTGCTCAGTGCTCAGTACTCAGGGTGCTCAGTACTCAGGGTGCTGGGTGCTCAGTGCTCGGGGTGCTGGGTGCTCAGTACTCAGGGTGCTGGGTGCTCAGTACTCGGGGTGCTGGGTGCTCAGTACTCAGGGTGCTGGGTGCTCAGTGCTCGGGGTGCTGGGTGCTCACTGCTCAGAGTGATCGGTGCTCAGTGCTCAGGGTGCTGGGTGCTCAGTCCTCCGGGTGCTCAGTGCTCAGGGTGCTGGGTGCTCATTGCTCGGTGTGCTCGGTGCTCAGTACTCAGGGTGCTGACTGCTCAGTACTCAGGGTGCTGGGTGCTCAGTACTCAGGTTGCTGGTTGCTCAGTACTCAGGGTGCTGGGTGCTCAGTGCTCAGGGGGCTGGGTGCTCAGTGCTCGGGGTGCTGGGTGCTCAGGGCTGTGGTGCTGGGTGCTCAGTGCTCAGGGTGCTGGGTGCTCAGTGCTCAGTGCTCAGGGTGCTGGTTGCTCAGTACTCAGGGTGCTGTGTGCTCAGTACTCAGGGTGCTGGGTGCTCAGTACTCAGGTTGCTGGTTGCTCAGTACTCAGGGTGCTGGGTGCTCAGTGCTCAGGGTGCTGGGTGCTCAGTGCTCGGGGTGCTGCGTGCTCAGGGCTGTGGTGCTGGGTGCTCAGTGCTCAGTGCTCAGGGTGCTGGGTGCTCAGTGCTCAGTGCTCAGGGTGCTGGTTGCTCAGTACTCAGGGTGCTGGGTGCTCAGTACTCAGGGTGCTGGGTGCTCAGTGCTCAGGGTGCTCTGTGCTCAGTACTCAGGGTGCAGGGTGCTCAGTGCTCGGGGTGCTGGGTGCTTAGTGCTCGGGGTGCTGGGTGCTCAGTGCTCGGGGTGCTGGGTGCTCAGTGCTCAGGGTGCTGGGTGCTCAGTACTCAGGGTGCTGGGGGCTCAGTACTCAGGGTGCTGGGTGCTCAGTGTTCAGGGTGCTGGGTGCTCAGTCCTCAGGGTGCTGGGTGCTCAGTACTCAGGGTGTTCGGTGCTCAGTACTCAGGGTGCTCAGTGCTCAGTACTCAGGGTGCTGGTTGCTCAGTGCTCGGGGTGCTCGGTGCTCAGTACTCAGGGTGCTGGGTGCTCAGTACTCAGGGTGCTGGGTGCTCAGTACTCAGGGTGCTGTGTGCTCAGTACTCAGGGTGCTGGGTGCTCAGTACTCAGGGTGCTTTGTACTCAGTACTCAGGGTTCTGGGTGCTCAGTACTCAGGGTGCTGGGTGCTCAGTGCTCAGGGTGCTGGGTGCTCAGTGCTCAGGTTGCTGGGTGCTCAGTACTCAGGGTGCTGGGTGCTCAGTGCTCAGGGTGATCGGTGCTCAGTACTCAGGGTGCTCAGTACTCAGGGTGCTGGGTGCTCAGTGCTCAGGGTGCTGGGTGCTCAGTACTCAGGGTGCTGGGTGCTCAGTGCTCGGTGTGCTGGGTGCTCAGTGCTCAGGGTGCTCAGTGCTCAGGGTGCTGGGTGCTCAGTGCTCGGTGTGCTCGGTGCTCAGGGTGCTGGGTGCTCAGTCCTCAGGGTGCTCAGTGCTCAGGGTGCTGGGTGCTCAGTGCTCGGGGTGCTCGGTGCTCAGTACTCAGGGTGCTGGGTGCTCAGTACTCATGGTGCTGGGTGCTCAGTACTCAGGGGGCTGGGTGCTCAGTGCTCAGGGTGCTGGGTGCTCAGTGCTCAGGGCGCTGGGTGCTCAGTGCTCGGGGTGCTGGGTGCTCAGTGCTCGGGGTGCTGGGTGGTCAGTGCTCAGTGCTCAGGGTGCTGGGTGCTCAGTGCTCAGTGCTCAGGGTGCTGGGTGCTCAGTACTCACGGTGCTGGGTGCTCAGTACTCAGGGTGCTGGGTGCTCAGTGATCAGGGTGCTGGGTGCTCAGTACTCTGGGTGTTGGGTGCTCAGTACTCAGGGTGCTGGGTGCTCAGTGCTCGGGGTGCTCGGTGCTCAGTACTCAAGGTGCTGGGTGCTCAGTGCTCAGGGTGCGGGGTGCACAGTCCTCGGGCTGCTCCGTGCTCAGTGCTCAGGGGGCTGGGTACTCAGTACTCAGGGTGCTCGGTGCTCAGTACTCAGGGTTCTCAGTGCTCAGGGTGCTGGGTGCTCAGTACTCAGGGTTCTCAGTGCTCAGTGTTCTCAGTGCTCAGTGCTCAGGGTGCTGGGTGCTCAGTGCTCGGGGCGCTGGGTGCTCAGTGCTCGGGGTGCTGGGTGCTCAGTACTCAGGGTGCTGTGTGCTCAGTGCTCAGTACTCAGCGTGCTGGGTGCTCAGTGCTCAGAGTGTTGGGTGCTCAGTACTCAGGGTGCTGGGTGCTCAGTGCTCAGTGCTCAGGGTGCTCAGTGCTCAGGGTGCTCAGTGCTCAGGGTGCTGGGTGCTCAGGGTGCTGGGTGCTCAGTGATCGGGGTGCTGGGTGCTCAGTGCTCAGTGCTCAGGGTGCTGGGTGCTCAGTGCTGAGTGCTCAGGGTGCTGGGTGTTCAGTACTCAGGGTGCTCGCTGCTCAGTGCTCAGGGTGCTGGGTGCTCAGTGCTCAGGGTGCTGGGTGCTCAGTACTCAGGGTGCTGGGTGCTCAGTGCTCGGTGTGCTGGGTGCTCAGTGCTCAGGGTGCTCAGTGCTCAGGGTGCTGGGTGCTCAGTGCTCGGTGTGCTCGGTGCTCAGGGTGCTGGGTGCTCAGTCCTCAGGGTGCTCAGTGCTCAGGGTGCTGGGTGCTCAGTGCTCGGGGTGCTCGGTGCTCAGTACTCAGGGTGCTGGGTGCTCAGTACTCATGGTGCTGGGTGCTCAGTACTCAGGGCGCTGGGTGCTCAGTGCTCAGGGTGCTGGGTGCTCAGTGCTCAGGGCGCTGGGTGCTCAGTGCTCGGGGTGCTGGGTGCTCAGTGCTCGGGGTGCTGGGTGGTCAGTGCTCAGTGCTCAGGGTGCTGGGTGCTCAGTGCTCAGTGCTCAGGGTGCTGGGTGCTCAGTACTCAGGGTGCTGGGTGCTCAGTACTCAGGGTGCTGGGTGCTCAGTGATCAGGGTGCTGGGTGCTCAGTACTCTGGGTGTTGGGTGCTCAGTACTCAGGGTGCTGGGTGCTCAGTGCTCGGGGTGCTCGGTGCTCAGTACTCAAGGTGCTGGGTGCTCAGTGCTCAGGGTGCGGGGTGCTCAGTCCTCGGGCTGCTCCGTGCTCAGTGCTCAGGGGGCTGGGTACTCAGTACTCAGGGTGCTCGGTGCTCAGTACTCAGGGTTCTCAGTGCTCAGGGTGCTGGGTGCTCAGTACTCAGGGTTCTCAGTGCTCAGTGTGCTCAGTGCTCAGTGCTCGGGGTGCTGGGTGCTCAGTGCTCGGGGCGCTGGGTGCTCAGTGCTCGGGGTGCTGGGTGCTCAGTACTCAGGGTGCTGTGTGCTCAGTGCTCAGTACTCAGCGTGCTGGGTGCTCAGTGCTCAGAGTGTTGGGTGCTCAGTACTCAGGGTGCTGGGTGCTCAGTGCTCAGTGCTCAGGGTGCTCAGTGCTCAGGGTGCTCAGTGCTCAGGGTGCTGGGTGCTCAGGGTGCTGGGTGCTCAGTGCTCGGGGTGCTGGGTGCTCAGTGCTCAGTGCTCAGGGTGCTGGGTGCTCAGTGCTGAGTGCTCAGGGTGCTGGGTGTTCAGTACTCAAGGTGCTCGCTGCTCAGTGCTCAGGGTGCTGGGTGCTCAGTACTCAGGGTGCTGGGTGCTCAGTGCTCGGGGTGGTGGGTGCTCAGTGCTCAGGGTGATCAGTGCTCAGTACTCAGGGTGCTGGGTTCTCAGTGCTCTGGGTGCTGGGTGCTCAGTCCTCAGGGTGCTCAGTACTCAGGAGGCTCTGTGCTCAGTGCTCAGTACTCAGGGTGCTCAGTACTCAGGGTGCTGGGTGCTCAGTGCTCGGGGTGCTGGGTGCTCAGTACTCAGGGTGCTGGGTGCTCAGTACTCGGGGTGCTGGGTGCTCAGTACTCAGGGTGCTGGGTGCTCAGTGCTCGGGGTGCTGGGTGCTCACTGCTCAGAGTGATCGGTGCTCAGTGCTCAGGGTGCTGGGTGCTCAGTCCTCCGGGTGCTCAGTGCTCAGGGTGCTGGGTGCTCATTGCTCGGTGTGCTCGGTGCTCAGTACTCAGGGTGCTGACTGCTCAGTACTCAGGGTGCTGGGTGCTCAGTACTCAGGTTGCTGGTTGCTCAGTACTCAGGGTGCTGGGTGCTCAGTGCTCAGGGGGCTGGGTGCTCAGTGCTCGGGGTGCTGGGTGCTCAGGGCTGTGGTGCTGGGTGCTCAGTGCTCAGGGTGCTGGGTGCTCAGTGCTCAGTGCTCAGGGTGCTGGTTGCTCAGTACTCAGGGTGCTGTGTGCTCAGTACTCAGGGTGCTGGGTGCTCAGTACTCAGGTTGCTGGTTGCTCAGTACTCAGGGTGCTGGGTGCTCAGTGCTCAGGGTGCTGGGTGCTCAGTGCTCGGGGTGCTGCGTGCTCAGGGCTGTGGTGCTGGGTGCTCAGTGCTCAGTGCTCAGGGTGCTGGGTGCTCAGTGCTCAGTGCTCAGGGTGCTGGTTGCTCAGTACTCAGGGTGCTGGGTGCTCAGTACTCAGGGTGCTGGGTGCTCAGTGCTCAGGGTGCTCTGTGCTCAGTACTCAGGGTGCAGGGTGCTCAGTGCTCGGGGTGCTGGGTGCTTAGTGCTCGGGGTGCTGGGTGCTCAGTGCTCGGGGTGCTGGGTGCTCAGTGCTCAGGGTGCTGGGTGCTCAGTACTCAGGGTGCTGGGGGCTCAGTACTCAGGGTGCTGGGTGCTCAGTGTTCAGGGTGCTGGGTGCTCAGTCCTCAGGGTGCTGGGTGCTCAGTACTCAGGGTGTTCGGTGCTCAGTACTCAGGGTGCTCAGTGCTCAGTACTCAGGGTGCTGGTTGCTCAGTGCTCGGGGTGCTCGGTGCTCAGTACTCAGGGTGCTGGGTGCTCAGTACTCAGGGTGCTGGGTGCTCAGTACTCAGGGTGCTGTGTGCTCAGTACTCAGGGTGCTGGGTGCTCAGTACTCAGGGTGCTGGGTGCTCAGTGCTCAGGGTGCTGTGTGCTCAGTACTCAGGGTGCTTGGTGCTCAGTACTTAGTGTGCTCGGTGCTCAGTACTCAGGGTGCTGGGTGCTCAGTGCTCAGGGTGCTTTGTACTCAGTACTCAGGGTTCTGGGTGCTCAGTACTCAGGGTGCTGGGTGCTCAGTGCTCAGGGTGCTGGGTGCTCAGTGCTCAGGTTGCTGGGTGCTCAGTACTCAGGGTGCTGGGTGCTCAGTGCTCAGGGTGATCGGTGCTCAGTACTCAGGGTGCTCAGTACTCAGGGTGCTGGGTGCTCAGTGCTCAGGGTGCTGGGTGCTCAGTACTCAGGGTGCTGGGTGCTCAGTGCTCGGTGTGCTGGGTGCTCAGTGCTCAGGGTGCTCAGTGCTCAGGGTGCTGGGTGCTCAGTGCTCGGTGTGCTCGGTGCTCAGGGTGCTGGGTGCTCAGTCCTCAGGGTGCTCAGTGCTCAGGGTGCTGGGTGCTCAGTGCTCGGGGTGCTCGGTGCTCAGTACTCAGGGTGCTGGGTGCTCAGTACTCATGGTGCTGGGTGCTCAGTACTCAGGGGGCTGGGTGCTCAGTGCTCAGGGTGCTGGGTGCTCAGTGCTCAGGGCGCTGGGTGCTCAGTGCTCGGGGTGCTGGGTGCTCAGTGCTCGGGGTGCTGGGTGGTCAGTGCTCAGTGCTCAGGGTGCTGGGTGCTCAGTGCTCAGTGCTCAGGGTGCTGGGTGCTCAGTACTCACGGTGCTGGGTGCTCAGTACTCAGGGTGCTGGGTGCTCAGTGATCAGGGTGCTGGGTGCTCAGTACTCTGGGTGTTGGGTGCTCAGTACTCAGGGTGCTGGGTGCTCAGTGCTCGGGGTGCTCGGTGCTCAGTACTCAAGGTGCTGGGTGCTCAGTGCTCAGGGTGCGGGGTGCACAGTCCTCGGGCTGCTCCGTGCTCAGTGCTCAGGGGGCTGGGTACTCAGTACTCAGGGTGCTCGGTGCTCAGTACTCAGGGTTCTCAGTGCTCAGGGTGCTGGGTGCTCAGTACTCAGGGTTCTCAGTGCTCAGTGTTCTCAGTGCTCAGTGCTCAGGGTGCTGGGTGCTCAGTGCTCGGGGCGCTGGGTGCTCAGTGCTCGGGGTGCTGGGTGCTCAGTACTCAGGGTGCTGTGTGCTCAGTGCTCAGTACTCAGCGTGCTGGGTGCTCAGTGCTCAGAGTGTTGGGTGCTCAGTACTCAGGGTGCTGGGTGCTCAGTGCTCAGTGCTCAGGGTGCTCAGTGCTCAGGGTGCTCAGTGCTCAGGGTGCTGGGTGCTCAGGGTGCTGGGTGCTCAGTGATCGGGGTGCTGGGTGCTCAGTGCTCAGTGCTCAGGGTGCTGGGTGCTCAGTGCTGAGTGCTCAGGGTGCTGGGTGTTCAGTACTCAGGGTGCTCGCTGCTCAGTGCTCAGGGTGCTGGGTGCTCAGTACTCAGGGTGCTGGGTGCTCAGTGCTCGGGGTGCTGGGTGCTCAGTGCTCAGGGTGATCAGTGCTCAGTACTCAGGGTGCTGGGTTCTCAGTGCTCTGGGTGCTGGGTGCTCAGTCCTCAGGGTGCTCAGTACTCAGGATGCTCTGTGCTCAGTGCTCAGTACTCAGGGTGCTCAGTACTCAGGGTGCTGTGTGCTCAGTGCTCGGGGTGCTCGCTGCTCAGTACTCAGGATGCTCTGTGCTCAGTGCTCAGTACTCAGGGTGCTCAGTGCTCAGGGTGCTGTGTGCTCATTGCTCGGTGTGCTCGGTGCTCAGTACTCAGGGTGCTGACTGCTCAGTACTCAGGGTGCTGGGTGCTCAGTACTCAGGTTGCTGGTTGCTCAGTACTCAGGGTGCTGGGTGCTCAGTGCTCAGGGTGCTGGGTGCTCAGTGCTCGGGGTGCTGGGTGCTCAGGGCTGTGGTGCTGGGTGCTCAGTGCTCAGGGTGCTGGGTGCTCAGTGCTCAGTGCTCAGGGTGCTGGTTGCTCAGTACTCAGGGTGCTGGGTGCTCTGTACTCAGGGTGCTGGGTGCTCAGTGCTCAGGGTGCTCTGTGCTCAGTACTCAGGGTGCTGGGTGCTCAGTGCTTGGGGTGCTGCGTGCTCAGTGCTCAGGGAGCTGGGTGCTCAGTGCTCAGGGTGCTGGGTGCTCAGTACTCAGGGTGCTGGGTGCTCAGTGCTCGTTGTGCTCGGTGCTCAGTACTCAAGGTGCTGGGTGCTCAGTGCTCAGGGTGCTGGGTGCTCAGTCCTCGGGGTGCTCCGTGCTCAGTGATCAGGGTGCTGGGTGCTCAGTACTCAGGGTGCTCGGTGCTCAGTACTCAGGGTTTTCAGTGCTCAGTACTCAGGGTGCTGGGTGCTCAGTGCTCAGGGTGCTGGGTGCTCAGTACTCAGGGTGCTCAGTGCTCAGTACTCGGGGTGCTTGGTGCTCAGTACTCAGGGTGCTCAGTGCTCAGTACTCCGGGTGCTGGGTGCTCAGTGCTCAGGGTGCTCAGTGCTCAGTGCTCGGGGTGCTGGGTGCTCAGTGCTCGGGGCGCTGGGTGTTCAGTGCTCGGGGTGCTGGGTGCTCAGTACTCGGGGTGCTGGGTGCTCAGTGCTCAGGGTGCTCAGTGCTCAGTACTCAGTGCTCAGGGTGCTCAGTGCGCAGTGCTCAGGGTGCTGGGTGTTCAGTACTCAGGGTGCTGGGTGCTCAGTACTCAGGGTGCTGGCTGCTCAGTGCTCAGTGTGCTGGGAGCTCAGTAGTCTGGGTGTTGGGTGCTCAGTACTCAGGGTGCTGGGTGCTCCGTGCTCAGGGTGCTCTGTGCTCAGTGCTCAGGGTTCTGGGTGCTCAGTGCTCAGGGTGCTGGGTGCTCAGTACTCAGGGTGCTGGGTGCTTAGTGCTCGAGGTGCTCGGTGCTCAGTACTCAAGGTGCTGGGTGCTCAGTGCTCAGGGTGCTGGGTGCTCAGTACTCGGGGTTCTCCGTGCTCATGGTGCTGGGTGCTCAGTGCTCAGGGTGCTCGGTGCTCAGTACTCAGGGTTCTCAGTGCTCAGGGTGCTGGGTGCTCAGTACTCAGGGTTCTCAGTGCTCAGTGTTCTCAGTGCTCAGTGCTCAGGGTGCTGGGTGCTCAGTGCTCGGGGCGCTGGGTGCTCAGTGCTCGGGGTGCTGGGTGCTCAGTACTCAGGGTGCTGTGTGCTCAGTGCTCAGTACTCAGCGTGCTGGGTGCTCAGTGCTCAGAGTGTTGGGTGCTCAGTACTCAGGGTGCTGGGTGCTCAGTGCTCAGTGCTCAGGGTGCTCAGTGCTCAGGGTGCTCAGTGCTCAGGGTGCTGGGTGCTCAGGGTGCTGGGTGCTCAGTGATCGGGGTGCTGGGTGCTCAGTGCTCAGTGCTCAGGGTGCTGGGTGCTCAGTGCTGAGTGCTCAGGGTGCTGGGTGTTCAGTACTCAGGGTGCTCGCTGCTCAGTGCTCAGGGTGCTGGGTGCTCAGTACTCAGGGTGCTGGGTGCTCAGTGCTCGGGGTGCTGGGTGCTCAGTGCTCAGGGTGATCAGTGCTCAGTACTCAGGGTGCTGGGTTCTCAGTGCTCTGGGTGCTGGGTGCTCAGTCCTCAGGGTGCTCAGTACTCAGGATGCTCTGTGCTCAGTGCTCAGTACTCAGGGTGCTCAGTACTCAGGGTGCTGTGTGCTCAGTGCTCGGGGTGCTCGCTGCTCAGTACTCAGGATGCTCTGTGCTCAGTGCTCAGTACTCAGGGTGCTCAGTGCTCAGGGTGCTGTGTGCTCATTGCTCGGTGTGCTCGGTGCTCAGTACTCAGGGTGCTGACTGCTCAGTACTCAGGGTGCTGGGTGCTCAGTACTCAGGTTGCTGGTTGCTCAGTACTCAGGGTGCTGGGTGCTCAGTGCTCAGGGTGCTGGGTGCTCAGTGCTCGGGGTGCTGGGTGCTCAGGGCTGTGGTGCTGGGTGCTCAGTGCTCAGGGTGCTGGGTGCTCAGTGCTCAGTGCTCAGGGTGCTGGTTGCTCAGTACTCAGGGTGCTGGGTGCTCTGTACTCAGGGTGCTGGGTGCTCAGTGCTCAGGGTGCTCTGTGCTCAGTACTCAGGGTGCTGGGTGCTCAGTGCTTGGGGTGCTGCGTGCTCAGTGCTCAGGGAGCTGGGTGCTCAGTGCTCAGGGTGCTGGGTGCTCAGTACTCAGGGTGCTGGGTGCTCAGTGCTCGTTGTGCTCGGTGCTCAGTACTCAAGGTGCTGGGTGCTCAGTGCTCAGGGTGCTGGGTGCTCAGTCCTCGGGGTGCTCCGTGCTCAGTGATCAGGGTGCTGGGTGCTCAGTACTCAGGGTGCTCGGTGCTCAGTACTCAGGGTTTTCAGTGCTCAGTACTCAGGGTGCTGGGTGCTCAGTGCTCAGGGTGCTGGGTGCTCAGTACTCAGGGTGCTCAGTGCTCAGTACTCGGGGTGCTTGGTGCTCAGTACTCAGGGTGCTCAGTGCTCAGTACTCCGGGTGCTGGGTGCTCAGTGCTCAGGGTGCTCAGTGCTCAGTGCTCGGGGTGCTGGGTGCTCAGTGCTCGGGGCGCTGGGTGTTCAGTGCTCGGGGTGCTGGGTGCTCAGTACTCGGGGTGCTGGGTGCTCAGTGCTCAGGGTGCTCAGTGCTCAGTACTCAGTGCTCAGGGTGCTCAGTGCGCAGTGCTCAGGGTGCTGGGTGTTCAGTACTCAGGGTGCTGGGTGCTCAGTACTCAGGGTGCTGGCTGCTCAGTGCTCAGTGTGCTGGGAGCTCAGTAGTCTGGGTGTTGGGTGCTCAGTACTCAGGGTGCTGGGTGCTCCGTGCTCAGGGTGCTCTGTGCTCAGTGCTCAGGGTTCTGGGTGCTCAGTGCTCAGGGTGCTGGGTGCTCAGTACTCAGGGTGCTGGGTGCTTAGTGCTCGAGGTGCTCGGTGCTCAGTACTCAAGGTGCTGGGTGCTCAGTGCTCAGGGTGCTGGGTGCTCAGTACTCGGGGTTCTCCGTGCTCATGGTGCTGGGTGCTCAGTGCTCAGGGTGCTTGGTGCTCAGTGCTCGGGGTGCTGGGTGCTGAGTGCTCAGGGTGCTGGGTGCTCAGTGCTCGGGGTGCTCGGTGCTCAGTGCTCAGGGTGCTGGGTGCTCAGTACTCAGGGTGCTGGGTGCTTAGTACTCAGGGTGCTCAGTGCTCAGTACACAGGGTGCTGGGTGCTCAGTGCTCGGGGTGCTGGGTGCTCAGTGCTCAGTACTCAGGGTGCTGGGTGCTCAGTGCTCAGGGTGCTGGGTGCTCAGTACTCAGCGTGCTGGGTGCTCAGTACTCAGGGTGCTGGGTGCTCAGTGCTCAGGGTGCTGGGTGCTCAGTGCTCAGGGTGCTGGGTGCTCAGTGATCGGGGTGCTGGGTGCTCAGTACTCAGGGTGCTCAGTGCTCGGTTAGCTCGGTGCTCAGTACTCAGGGTGCTGGGTGCTCAGTACTCAGTGCTCGGGGTCCTGGGTGCTCCATGCTCGGGGTGCTGGGTGCTCAGTGCTCTGGGTGCTGGGTGCTCAGTACTCAGGGTGCTGGGTGCTCAGTACTCAGGGTGCTGGGTGCTCAGTGCTCAGGGTGCTGTGTGCTCAGTACTCAGGGTGCTGGGTGCTCAGTACTCAGGGTGCTCGGTGCTCAGTACTCAGGGTGCTGGGTCCTCAGTGCTCAGGGTGCTGGGTACTCAGTACTCAGGGTGCTGGGTGCTCAGTACTCAGGGTGCTGGGTGCTCAGTGCTCAGGGTGCTGGGTGCTCAGTGCTCAGGGTGCTGGGTGCTCAGTACTCAGGGTGCTGGGTTCTCAGTGCTCAGGGTGATCGGTGCTCAGTACTCAGGGTACTCAGTACTCAGGGTGCTGGGTGCTCAGTGCTCAGGGTGCTGGGTGCTCAGTACTCAGGGTGCTGGGTGCTCAGTGCTCGGGGTGCTGGGTGCTCAGTGCTCAGGGTGATCGGTGCTCAGTACTCAGGGTGCTGGGTGCTCAGTGCTCAGGGTGCTGGGTGCTCAGTCCTCAGGGTGCTCAGTGCTCAGGGTGCTGGGTGCTCAGTACTCATGGTGCTGGGTGCTCAGTACTCAGGGGGCTGGGTGCTCAGTGCTCAGTGTGCTGGGTGCTCAGTGCTCAGGGCGCTGGGTGCTCAGTGCCCGGGGTGCTGGGTGCTCAGTGCTCGGGGTGCTGGGTGGTCAGTGCTCAGTGCTCAAGGTGCTGGGTGCTCAGTGCTCAGTGCTCTGGGTGCTGGGTGCTCAGTACTCAGGGTGCTGGGTGCTCAGTACTCAGGGTGCTGGGTGCTCAGTGCTCAGGGTGCTCAGTGCTCAGTACTCGGGGTGCTGGGTGCTCAGTGCTCAGTGTGCTCAGTGCTCAGTGCTCAGGCTGCTGGGTTCTCAACGCTCGGGGCGCTGGGTGCTCAGTGCTCGGTGTGCTGGGTGCTCTGTACTCAGGGTGCTGTGTGCTCAGTGCTCAGTACTCAGCGTGCTGGGTGCTCAGTGCTCAGAGTGTTGGGTGCTCAGTACTCAGGGTGCTGGGTGCTCAGTGCTCAGTGCTGAGGGTGCTCAGTGCTCAGGGTGCTCAGTGCTCAGGGTGCTGGGTGCTCAGGGTGCTGGGTGCTCAGTGCTCGGGGTGCTGGGTGCTCAGTTCTCAGTGCTCAGGGTGCTGTGTGCTCAGTGCTCAGTGCTCAGGGTGCTGGGTGTTCAGTACTCAGGGTGCTCGGTGCTCAGTGCTCAGGGTGCTAGGTGCTCAGTACTCAGGGTTCTGGGTGCTCAGTGCTCGGGGTGCTGGGTGCTCAGTGCTCAGTGCTCAGGGTGCTGAGTGCTCAGTGCTCAGTGCTCAGGTTGCTGGGTGTTCAGTACTCAGGGTGCTCGGTGCTCAGTGCTCAGGGTGCTAGGTGCTCAGTACTCAGGGTGCTGGGTGCTCAGTTCTCGGGGTGCTGGGTGCTCAGTGCTCAGGGTGATCAGTGCTCAGTACTCAGGGTGCTGGGTGCTCAGTACTCAGGGTGCTGGGTGCTCAGTGCTCAGGGTGCTGGGTGCTCAGTACTCAGGGTGCTGTGTGCTCAGTACTCAGGGTGCTCCGTGCTCAGTACTCAGGGTGCTGGGTGCTCAGTGCTCAGGGTGCTTTGTACTCAGTACTCAGGGTTCTGGGTGCTCAGTACTCAGGGTGCTGGGTGCTCAATGCTCAGGGTGCTGGGTGCTCAGTGCTCAGGGTGCTGGGTGCTCAGTACTCAGGGTGCTGGGTGCTCAGTGCTCAGGGTGATCGGTGCTCAGTACTCAGGGTGCTCAGTACTCAGGGTGCTGGGTGCTCAGTACTCAGGGTGCTGGGTGCTCAGCGCTCAGGGTGCTGGGTGCTCAGTGCCCTGGGTGCTGGGTGCTCAGTGCTCAGGGTGCTGGGTGCTCAGTGCTCAGGGTGCTGGGTGCTCAGTGATCGGGGTGATGGGTGCTGAGTGCTCAGGGTGCTGGGTGCTCAGTGCTCGGGGTGATCGGTGCTCAGTGCTCAGGGTCCTGGGTGCTCAGTACTCAGGGTGCTAGGTGCTTAGTAATCAGGGTGCTCAGTGCTCAGTACACAGGGTGCTGGGTGCTCAGTGCTCGGGGTGCTGGGTGCTCAGTGCTCAGGGTGCTAGGTGCTTAGTAATCAGTGTGCTCAGTGCTCAGTACACAGGGTCCTGGGTGCTCAGTACTCAGGGTGCTGGGTGCTTAGTAATCAGGGTGTTCAGTGCTCAGTACACAGGGTGCTGGGTGCTCAGTGCTCGGGGTGCTGGGTGCTCAGTGCTCAGTACTCAGGGTGCTGGGTGCTCATTGCTCAGGGTGCTGAGTGCTCAGTACTCAGGGTGCTGGGTGCTCAGTATTCAGGGTGCTGGGTGCTCAGTACTCAGGGTGCTGGGTGCTTAGTGCTCGGGGTGCTCGGTGATCAGTACTCAGGGTGCTGGGTGCTCAGTACTCAGGGTGCTGGGTGTTCAGTGCTCAGGGTGCTGGGTGCTCAGTGCTCAGGGTGCTGGGTGCTCAGTGCTCGGGGAGCTCGGTGCTCAGTACTCAGGGTGCTGGCTGCTCAGTACTCAGTGCTCGGGGTCCTGGGTGCTCCGAGCTCGGGGTGATCTGTTCTCAGTACTCAGGGTGCTGGGTGCTCAGTGCTCGGGGTGCTGGGTGCTCAGTACTCGGGGTGCTCAGTACTCAGGGTACTGGGTGCTCAGTACTCAGTGTGCTGGGTGCTCAGAGCTCGGGGTGCTCGGTGCTCAGTACTCGGGGTGCTGGGTGCTCACTGCTCAGGGTGCTGGGTGCTCAGTGCTCGGAGTGCTGGGTGCTCAGTGCTGAGGGTTCTGGCTGCTCAGTGCTCAGGGTGCTGGGTGCTCAGTACTCAGGGTGCTAGGTGCTCAGTACTCAGGGTGCTCAGTGCTCAGTACTCAGCGTGCTGGGTGCTCAGTGCTCAGGGTCCTCGGTGCTCAGTACTCACGGTGTTCAGTGCTCAGTACTCAGCGTGCTTTGTGCTCAGTGCTCAGGGTGCTGGGTGCTCAGTACTCAGGGTGCTGGGTGCTCAGTACTCAGGGTGCTGGGTGCTCAGTGCTCAGGGTGCTGAGTACTCAGTACTCAGGGTGCTGGGTGCTCAGTGCTCGGGGTGCTGGGTGCTCAGTGCTCAGGGTGCTGGGTGCTCAGTACTCAGGGTGCTGGGTGCTCATTACTCAGGGTGCTGGGTGCTCAGTGCTCAGGGTGCTGGGTGCTCAGTCCTCAGGGTGCTGGGTGCTCAGTACTCAGGGTGTTCGGTGCTTAGTACTCAGGGTGCTCAGTGCTCAGTACTCAGGGTGCTGGTTGCTCAGTGCTCGGGGTGCTCGGTGCTCAGTACTCACGGTGCTGGGTGCTCAGTACTCAGGGTGCTGGGTGCTCCGTACTCAGGGTGCTGGGTGCTCAGTACTCAGGGTGCTGGGTGCTCAGTACTCAGGGTGCTGGGTGCTCAGTGCTCAGGGTGCTGGGTGCTCAGTACTCAGGGTGCTGGGTGCTCAGTACACAGGGTGCTCGGTGCTCAGTACTCAGGGTGCTGGGTGCTCAGTGCTCAGGGCGCTTTGTACTCAGTACTCAGGGTTCTGGGTGCTCAGTACTCAGGGTGCTGGGTGCTCAGTGCTCAGGGTGCTGGGTGCTCAGTGCTCAGGGTGCTGTGTGCTCAGTACTCAGGGTGCTGGGTGCTCAGTGCTCAGGGTGATCGGTGCTCAGTACTCAGGGTGCTCAGTACTCAGGGTGCTGTGTGCTCAGTGCTCAGGGTGCTGGGTGCTCAGTACTCAGGGTGCTCAGTGCTCAGGGTGCTGGGTGCTCAGGGTGCCTGGTGCTCAGTACTCGGGATGCTGGGTGCTCAGTGCTCAGTGCTCAGGGTGCTGGGTGCTCAGTGCTCAGGGTGCTGTGTGCTCAGTGCTCAGTACTCAGCGTGCTGGGTGCTCAGTGCTCAGAGTGTTGGGTGCTCAGTACTCAGGGTGCTGGGTGCTCAGTGCTCAGTGCTCAGGGTGATCAGTGCTCAGGGTGCTCAGTGCTCTGGGTGCTGGGTGCTCAGGGTGCTGGGTGCTCAGTGCTCGGGGTGCTGGGTGCTCAGTGCTCAGTGCTCAGGGTGCTGAGTGCTCAGTGCTCAGTGCTCAGGTTGCTGGGTGTTCAGTACTCAGGGTGCTCGGTGCTCAGTGCTCAGGGTGCTAGGTGCTCAGTACTCAGGGTGCTGGGTGCACAGTTCTCGGGGTGCTGGGTGCTCAGTGCTCAGGGTGATCAGTGCTCAGTACTCAGGGTGCTGGGTGCTCAGTACTCAGGGTGCTGGGTGCTCAGTGCTCAGGGTGCTGGGTGCTCAGTACTCAGGGTGCTGTGTGCTCAGTACTCAGGGTGCTCCGTGCTCAGTACTCAGGGTGCTGGGTGCTCAGTGCTCAGGGTGCTTTGTACTCAGTACTCAGGGTTCTGGGTGCTCAGTACTCAGGGTGCTGGGTGCTCAATGCTCAGGGTGCTGGGTGCTCAGTGCTCAGGGTGCTGGGTGCTCAGTACTCAGGGTGCTGGGTGCTCAGTGCTCAGGGTGATCGGTGCTCAGTACTCAGGGTGCTCAGTACTCAGGGTGCTGGGTGCTCAGTACTCAGGGTGCTGGGTGCTCAGCGCTCAGGGTGCTGGGTGCTCAGTGCTCTGGGTGCTGGGTGCTCAGTGCTCAGGGTGCTGGGTGCTCAGTGCTCAGGGTGCTGGGTGCTCAGTGATCGGGGTGATGGGTGCTGAGTGCTCAGGGTGCTGGGTGCTCAGTGCTCGGGGTGCTCGGTGCTCAGTGCTCAGGGTCCTGGGTGCTCAGTACTCAGGGTGCTAGGTGCTTAGTAATCAGGGTGCTCAGTGCTCAGTACAAAGGGTGCTGGGTGCTCAGTGCTCGGGGTGCTGGGTGCTCAGTGCTCAGGGTGCTAGGTGCTTAGTAATCAGTGTGCTCAGTGCTCAGTACACAGGGTCCTGGGTGCTCAGTACTCAGGGTGCTGGGTGCTTAGTAATCAGGGTGTTCAGTGCTCAGTACACAGGGTGCTGGGTGCTCAGTGCTCGGGGTGCTGGGTGCTCAGTGCTCAGTACTCAGGGTGCTGGGTGCTCATTGCTCAGGGTGCTGAGTGCTCAGTACTCAGGGTGCTGGGTGCTCAGTATTCAGGGTGCTGGGTGCTCAGTACTCAGGGTGCTGGGTGCTTAGTGCTCGGGGTGCTCGGTGATCAGTACTCAGGGTGCTGGGTGCTCAGTACTCAGGGTGCTGGGTGTTCAGTGCTCAGGGTGCTGGGTGCTCAGTGCTCAGGGTGCTGGGTGCTCAGTGCTCGGGGAGCTCGGTGCTCAGTACTCAGGGTGCTGGCTGCTCAGTACTCAGTGCTCGGGGTCCTGGGTGCTCCGAGCTCGGGGTGATCTGTTCTCAGTACTCAGGGTGCTGGGTGCTCAGTGCTCGGGGTGCTGGGTGCTCAGTACTCGGGGTGCTCAGTACTCAGGGTACTGGGTGCTCAGTACTCAGTGTGCTGGGTGCTCAGAGCTCGAGGTGCTCGGTGCTCAGTACTCGGGGTGCTGGGTGCTCAGTGCTCAGGGTGCTGGGTGCTCAGTGCTCGGAGTGCTGGGTGCTCAGTGCTGAGGGTTCTGGCTGCTCAGTGCTCAGGGTGCTGGGTGCTCAGTACTCAGGGTGCTAGGTGCTCAGTACTCAGGGTGCTCAGTGCTCAGTACTCAGCGTGCTGGGTGCTCAGTGCTCAGGGTCCTCGGTGCTCAGTACTCACGGTGTTCAGTGCTCAGTACTCAGCGTGCTTTGTGCTCAGTGCTCAGGGTGCTGGGTGCTCAGTACTCAGGGTGCTGGGTGCTCAGTATTCAGGGTGCTGGGTGCTCAGTACTCAGGGTGCTGGGTGCTCAGTGCTCGGGGTGCTCGGTGATCAGTACTCAGGGTGCTGGGTGCTCATTACTCAGGGTGCTGGGTGCTCAGTGCTCAGGGTGCTGGGTGCTCAGTGCTCGGGGTGCTCGGTGATCAGTACTCAGGGTGCTGGGTGCTCAGTGCTCAGGGTGCTGAGTACTCAGTACTCAGGGTGCTGGGTGCTCAGTGCTCGGGGTGCTGGGTGCTCAGTGCTCAGGGTGCTGGGTGCTCAGTACTCAGGGTGCTGGGTGCTCATTACTCAGGGTGCTGGGTGCTCAGTGCTCAGGGTGCTGGGTGCTCAGTCCTCAGGGTGCTGGGTGCTCAGTACTCAGGGTGTTCGGTGCTTAGTACTCAGGGTGCTCAGTGCTCAGTACTCAGGGAGCTGGTTGCTCAGTGCTCGGGGTTCTCGGTGCTCAGTACTCACGGTGCTGGGTGCTCAGTACTCAGGGTGCTGGGTGCTCCGTACTCAGGGTGCTGGGTGCTCAGTACTCAGGGTGCTGGGTGCTCAGTACTCAGGGTGCTGGGTGCTCAGTGCTCAGGGTGCTGGGTGCTCAGTACTCAGGGTGCTGGGTGCTCAGTACACAGGGTGCTCGGTGCTCAGTACTCAGGGTGCTGGGTGCTCAGTGCTCAGGGCGCTTTGTACTCAGTACTCAGGGTTCTGGGTGCTCAGTACTCAGGGTGCTGGGTGCTCAGTGCTCAGGGTGCTGGGTGCTCAGTGCTCAGGGTGCTGTGTGCTCAGTACTCAGGGTGCTGGGTGCTCAGTGCTCAGGGTGATCGGTGCTCAGTACTCAGGGTGCTCAGTACTCAGGGTGCTGTGTGCTCAGTGCTCAGGGTGCTGGGTGCTCAGTACTCAGGGTGCTCAGTGCTCAGGGTGCTGGGTGCTCAGGGTGCCTGGTGCTCAGTGCTCGGGATGCTGGGTGCTCAGTGCTCAGTGCTCAGGGTGCTGGGTGCTCAGTGCTCAGGGTGCTGTGTGCTCAGTGCTCAGTACTCAGCGTGCTGGGTGCTCAGTGCTCAGAGTGTTGGGTGCTCAGTACTCAGGGTGCTGGGTGCTCAGTGCTCAGTGCTCAGGGTGATCAGTGCTCAGGGTGCTCAGTGCTCTGGGTGCTGGGTGCTCAGGGTGCTGGGTGCTCAGTGCTCGGGGTGCTGGGTGCTCAGTGCTCAGTGCTCAGGGTGCTGAGTGCTCAGTGCTCAGTGCTCAGGTTGCTGGGTGTTCAGTACTCAGGGTGCTCGGTGCTCAGTGCTCAGGGTGCTAGGTGCTCAGTACTCAGGGTGCTGGGTGCTCAGTTCTCGGGGTGCTGGGTGCTCAGTGCTCAGGGTGATCAGTGCTCAGTACTCAGGGTGCTGGGTGCTCAGTACTCAGGGTGCTGGGTGGTCAGTGCTCAGGGTGCTGGGTGCTCAGTACTCAGGGTGCTGTGTGCTCAGTACTCAGGGTGCTCCGTGCTCAGTACTCAGGGTGCTGGGTGCTCAGTGCTCAGGGTGCTTTGTACTCAGTACTCAGGGTTCTGGGTGCTCAGTACTCAGGGTGCTGGGTGCTCAATGCTCAGGGTGCTGGGTGCTCAGTGCTCAGGGTGCTGGGTGCTCAGTACTCAGGGTGCTGGGTGCTCAGTGCTCAGGGTGATCGGTGCTCAGTACTCAGGGTGCTCAGTACTCAGGGTGCTGGGTGCTCAGTACTCAGGGTGCTGGGTGCTCAGCGCTCAGGGTGCTGGGTGCTCAGTGCTCTGGGTGCTGGGTGCTCAGTGCTCAGGGTGCTGGGTGCTCAGTGCTCAGGGTGCTGGGTGCTCAGTGATCGGGGTGATGGGTGCTGAGTGCTCAGGGTGCTGGGTGCTCAGTGCTCGGGGTGCTCGGTGCTCAGTGCTCAGGGTCCTGGGTGCTCAGTACTCAGGGTGCTAGGTGCTTAGTAATCAGGGTGCTCAGTGCTCAGTACACAGGGTGCTGGGTGCTCAGTGCTCGGGGTGCTGGGTGCTCAGTGCTCAGGGTGCTAGGTGCTTAGTAATCAGTGTGCTCAGTGCTCAGTACACAGGGTGCTGGGTGCTCAGTACTCAGGATGCTGGGTGCTCAGTGCTCAGGGTGCTGAGTGCTCAGTACTCAGCGTGCTGGGTGCTCAGTACTCAGGGTGCTGGGTGCTCAGTGCTCAGGGTGCTGGGTGCTCAGTGCTCAGGGTGCTGGGTGCTCAGTGCTCGGTGAGCTCGGTGCTCAGTACTCAGGGTGCTGGGTGCTCAGTACTCAGTGCTCGGGGTCCTGGGTGCTCCGTGCTTGGGGTGCTGGGTGCTCAGTACTCAGGGTGCTGGGTGCTCAGTGCTCGGGGTGCTGGGTGCTCAGTACTCAGGTTGCTGGGGGCTCAGTACTCAGGGTGCTGGGTGCTCAGTACTCAGGGTGCTCGGTTCTCAGTACTCAGGGTGCTGGGTGCTCAGTGCTCGGGGTGCTGGGTGCTCAGTACTCGGGGTGCTCAGTACTCAGGGTACTGGGTGCTCAGTACTCAGGGTGCTGGGTGCTCAGTGCTCGGGGTGCTCGGTGCTCAGTACTCGGGGTGCTGGGTGCTCAGTACTCGGGGTGCTGGGTGCTCAGTGCTCAGGGTGCTGGGTGCTCAGTGCTCGGGGTGCTGGGTGCTCAGTGCTGAGGGTGCTGGCTGCTCAGTGCTCAGGGTGCTGGGTGCTCAGTACTCAGGGTGCTAGGTGGTCAGTACTCATTGTGCTCAGTGCTCAGTACTCAGCGTGCTGGGTGCTCAGTGCTCAGGGTCCTCGGTGCTCAGTACTCAGGGCGCTCAGTGCTCAGTACTCAGCGTGCTTTGTGCTCAGTGCTCAGGGTGCTGGGTGCTCAGTACTCAGGGTGCTGGGTGCTCAGTACTCAGGGTGCTGGGTGCTCAGTACTCAGGGTGCTGGGTGCTCAGTGCTCGGGGTGCTCGGTGATCAGTACTCAGGGTGCTGGGTGCTCAGTGCTCAGGGTGCTGAGTACTCAGTACTCAGGGTGCTGGGTGCTCAGTGCTCAGGGTGCTGGGTGCTCAGTGCTCAGGGTGCTGGGTGCTCAGTGCTCGGGGTGCTGGGTGCTCAGTGCTCAGGGTGCTGGGTGCTCAGTGTTCAGGGTGCTGGGTGCTCAGTCCTCAGGGTGCTGGGTGCTCAGTACTCAGGGTGCTGGGGGCTCAGTACTCAGGGTGCTGGGTGCTCAGTGTTCAGGGTGCTGGGTGCTCAGTCCTCAGGGTGCTGGGTGCTCAGTACTCAGGGTGTTCGGTGCTCAGTACTCAGGGTGATCAGTGCTCAGTACTCAGGGTGCTGGGTGCTCAGTACTCGGGGTGCTCAGTACTCAGGGTACTGGGTGCTCAGTACTCAGGGTGCTGGGTGCTCAGTGCTCGGGGTGCTCGGTGCTCAGTACTCGGGGTGCTGGGTGCTCAGTACTCGGGGTGCTGGGTGCTCAGTGCTCAGGGTGCTGGGTGCTCAGTGCTCGGGGTGCTGGGTGCTCAGTGCTGAGGGTGCTGGCTGCTCAGTGCTCAGGGTGCTGGGTGCTCAGTACTCAGGGTGCTAGGTGGTCAGTACTCATTGTGCTCAGTGCTCAGTACTCAGCGTGCTGGGTGCTCAGTGCTCAGGGTCCTCGGTGCTCAGTACTCAGGGCGCTCAGTGCTCAGTACTCAGCGTGCTTTGTGCTCAGTGCTCAGGGTGCTGGGTGCTCAGTGCTCAGGGTGCTGGGTGCTCAGTGATCGGGGTGATGGGTGCTGAGTGCTCAGGGTGCTGGCTGCTCAGTGCTCGGGGTGCTCGGTGCTCAGTGCTCAGGGTCCTGGGTGCTCAGTACTCAGGGTGCTAGGTGCTTAGTAATCAGGGTGCTCAGTGCTCAGTACACAGGGTGCTGGGTGCTCAGTGCTCGGGGTGCTGGGTGCTCAGTGCTCAGGGTGCTAGGTGCTTAGTAATCAGTGTGCTCAGTGCTCAGTACACAGGGTGCTGGGTGCTCAGTACTCAGGATGCTGGGTGCTCAGTGCTCAGGGTGCTGAGTGCTCAGTACTCAGCGTGCTGGGTGCTCAGTACTCAGGGTGCTGGGTGCTCAGTGCTCAGGGTGCTGGGTGCTCAGTGCTCAGGGTGCTGGGTGCTCAGTGCTCGGTGAGCTCGGTGCTCAGTACTCAGGGTGCTGGGTGCTCAGTACTCAGTGCTCGGGGTCCTGGGTGCTCCGTGCTTGGGGTGCTGGGTGCTCAGTACTCAGGGTGCTGGGTGCTCAGTGCTCGGGGTGCTGGGTGCTCAGTACTCAGGTTGCTGGGGGCTCAGTACTCAGGGTGCTGGGTGCTCAGTACTCAGGGTGCTCGGTTCTCAGTACTCAGGGTGCTGGGTGCTCAGTGCTCGGGGTGCTGGGTGCTCAGTACTCGGGGTGCTCAGTACTCAGGGTACTGGGTGCTCAGTACTCAGGGTGCTGGGTGCTCAGTGCTCGGGGTGCTCGGTGCTCAGTACTCGGGGTGCTGGGTGCTCAGTACTCGGGGTGCTGGGTGCTCAGTGCTCAGGGTGCTGGGTGCTCAGTGCTCGGGGTGCTGGGTGCTCAGTGCTGAGGGTGCTGGCTGCTCAGTGCTCAGGGTGCTGGGTGCTCAGTACTCAGGGTGCTAGGTGGTCAGTACTCATTGTGCTCAGTGCTCAGTACTCAGCGTGCTGGGTGCTCAGTGCTCAGGGTCCTCGGTGCTCAGTACTCAGGGCGCTCAGTGCTCAGTACTCAGCGTGCTTTGTGCTCAGTGCTCAGGGTGCTGGGTGCTCAGTACTCAGGGTGCTGGGTGCTCAGTACTCAGGGTGCTGGGTGCTCAGTACTCAGGGTGCTGGGTGCTCAGTGCTCGGGGTGCTCGGTGATCAGTACTCAGGGTGCTGGGTGCTCAGTGCTCAGGGTGCTGAGTACTCAGTACTCAGGGTGCTGGGTGCTCAGTGCTCAGGGTGCTGGGTGCTCAGTGCTCAGGGTGCTGGGTGCTCAGTGCTCGGGGTGCTGGGTGCTCAGTGCTCAGGGTGCTGGGTGCTCAGTGTTCAGGGTGCTGGGTGCTCAGTCCTCAGGGTGCTGGGTGCTCAGTACTCAGGGTGCTGGGGGCTCAGTACTCAGGGTGCTGGGTGCTCAGTGTTCAGGGTGCTGGGTGCTCAGTCCTCAGGGTGCTGGGTGCTCAGTACTCAGGGTGTTCGGTGCTCAGTACTCAGGGTGATCAGTGCTCAGTACTCAGGGTGCTGGGTGCTCAGTACTCGGGGTGCTCAGTACTCAGGGTACTGGGTGCTCAGTACTCAGGGTGCTGGGTGCTCAGTGCTCGGGGTGCTCGGTGCTCAGTACTCGGGGTGCTGGGTGCTCAGTACTCGGGGTGCTGGGTGCTCAGTGCTCAGGGTGCTGGGTGCTCAGTGCTCGGGGTGCTGGGTGCTCAGTGCTGAGGGTGCTGGCTGCTCAGTGCTCAGGGTGCTGGGTGCTCAGTACTCAGGGTGCTAGGTGGTCAGTACTCATTGTGCTCAGTGCTCAGTACTCAGCGTGCTGGGTGCTCAGTGCTCAGGGTCCTCGGTGCTCAGTACTCAGGGCGCTCAGTGCTCAGTACTCAGCGTGCTTTGTGCTCAGTGCTCAGGGTGCTGGGTGCTCAGTACTCAGGGTGCTGGGTGCTCAGTACTCAGGGTGCTGGGTGCTCAGTACTCAGGGTGCTGGGTGCTCAGTGCTCGGGGTGCTCGGTGATCAGTACTCAGGGTGCTGGGGGCTCAGTGCTCAGGGTGCTGAGT
Organism: Microtus oregoni; assembly: GCF_018167655.1. Lineage (NCBI taxonomy): Eukaryota > Metazoa > Chordata > Mammalia > Rodentia > Cricetidae > Microtus > Microtus oregoni. The sequence continues at coordinate 102,241 of NW_024543418.1, forward strand.
ACTCAGTACTCAGGGTGCTGGGTGCTCAGTGCTCAGGGTGCTGGGTGCTCAGTGCTCAGGGTGCTGGGTGCTCAGTGCTCGGGGTGCTGGGTGCTCAGTGCTCAGGGTGCTGGGTGCTCAGTGTTCAGGGTGCTGGGTGCTCAGTCCTCAGGGTGCTGGGTGCTCAGTACTCAGGGTGCTGGGGGCTCAGTACTCAGGGTGCTGGGTGCTCAGTGTTCAGGGTGCTGGGTGCTCAGTCCTCAGGGTGCTGGGTGCTCAGTACTCAGGGTGTTCGGTGCTCAGTACTCAGGGTGATCAGTGCTCAGTACTCAGGGTGCTGGTTGCTCAGTGCTTGGGGTGCTCGGTGCTCAGTACTCAGGGTGCTGGGTGCTCAGTACTCAGGGTGCTGGGTGCTCAGTACTCAGGGTGCTGGGTGCTCAGTACTCAGGGTGCTGGGTGCTCAGTACTCAGGGTGCTGGGTGCTCAGTGCTCAGGGTGCTGGGTGCTCAGTACTCAGGATGCTTGGTGCTCAGTACTTAGTGTGCTCGGTGCTCAGTACTCAGGGTGCTGGGTGCTCAGTGCTCAGGGTGCTTTGTACTCAGTACTCAGGGTTCTGGGTGCTCAGTACTCAGGGTGCTGGGTGCTCAGTGCTCACGGTGCTGGGTGCTCAGTACTCAGGGTGCTGGGTGCTCAGTGCTCAGGGTGATCGGTGCTCAGTACTCAGGGTGCTCAGTACTCAGGGTGCTGGGTGCTCAGTGCTCAGGGTGCTGGGTGCTCAGTACTCAGGGTGCTGGGTGCTCAGTGCTCGGGGTGCTGGGTGCTCAGTGCTCAGGGTGCTCAGTGCTCAGGGTGCTGGGTGCTCAGTCCTCAGGGTGCTCAGTGCTCAGGGTGCTGGGTGCTCAGTGCTCGGGGTGCTCGGTGCTCAGTACTCGGGGTGCTGGGTGCTCAGTACTCGGGGTGCTGGGTGCTCAGTGCTCAGGGTGCTGGGTGCTCAGTGCTGAGGGTGCTGGCTGCTCAGTGCTCAGGGTGCTGGGTGCTCAGTACTCAGGGTGCTAGGTGCTCAGTACTCATTGTGCTCAGTGCTCAGTACTCAGCGTGCTGGGTGCTCAGTGCTCAGGGTCCTCGGTGCTCAGTACTCAGGGTGCTCAGGGCTCAGTACTCAGCGTGCTATGTGCTCAGTGCTCAGGGTGCTGGGTGCTCAGTACTCAGGGTGCTGGGTGCTCAGTACTCAGGGTGCTGGGTGCTCAGTACTCAGGGTGCTGGGTGCTCAGTGCTCGGGGTGCTTGGTGATCAGTACTCAGGGTGCTGGGTGCTCAGTGCTCAGGGTGCTGAGTACTCAGTACTCAGGGTGCTGGGTGCTCAGTGCTCAGGGTGCTGGGTGCTCAGTGCTCAGGGTGCTGGGTGCTCAGTGCTCGGGGTGCTGGGTGCTCATTGCTCAGGGTGCTCTGTGCTCAGTGCTCGGGGTGCTGGCTGCTCAGTGCTCAGGGTGCTGGGTGCTCAGTACTCAGGGTGCTGGGGGCTCAGTACTCAGGGTGCTGGGTGCTCAGTGTTCAGGGTGCTGGGTGCTCAGTCCTCAGGGTGCTGGGTGCTCAGTACTCAGGGTGTTCGGTGCTCAGTACTCAGGGTGATCAGTGCTCAGTACTCAGGGTGCTGGTTGCTCAATGCTTGGGGTGCTCGGTGCTCAGTACTCAGGGTGCTGGGTGCTCAGTACTCAGGGTGCTGGGTGCTCAGTACTCAGGGTGCTGGGTGCTCAGTACTCAGGGTGCTGGGTGCTCAGTACTCAGGGTGCTGGGTGCTCAGTGCTCAGGGTGCTGCGTGCTCAGTACTCAGGATGCTTGCTGCTCAGTACTTAGTGTGCTCGGTGCTCAGTACTCAGGGTGCTGGGTGCTCAGTGCTCAGGGTGCTTTGTACTCAGTACTCAGGGTTCTGGGTGCTCAGTACTCAGGGTGCTGGGTGCTCAGTGCTCAGGGTGCTGGGTGCTCAGTACTCAGGGTGCTGGGTGCTCAGTGCTCAGGGTGATCGGTGCTCAGTACTCAGGGTGCTCAGTACTCAGGGTGCTGGGTGCTCAGTGCTCAGGGTGCTGGGTGCTCAGTACTCAGGGTGCTGGGTGCTCAGTGCTCGGGGTGCTGGGTGCTCAGTGCTCAGGGTGCTCAGTGCTCAGGGTGCTGGGTGCTCAGTGCTCGGGGTGCTCGGTGCTCAGGGTGCTGGGTGCTCAGTCCTCAGGGTGCTCAGTGCTCAGGGTGCTGGGTGCTCAGTGCTCAGGGTGCTGGGTGCTCAGTGCTCAGGGTCCTCGGTGCTCAGTACTCAGGGCGCTCAGTGCTCAGTACTCAGCGTGCTTTGTGCTCAGTGCTCAGGGTGCTGGGTGCTCAGTACTCAGGGTGCTGGGTGCTCAGTACTCAGGGTGCTGGGTGCTCAGTACTCAGGGTGCTGGGTGCTCAGTGCTCGGGGTGCTCGGTGATCAGTACTCAGGGTGCTGGGTGCTCAGTGCTCAGGGTGCTGAGTACTCAGTACTCAGGGTGCTGGGTGCTCAGTGCTCAGGGTGCTGGGTGCTCAGTGCTCAGGGTGCTGGGTGCTCAGTGCTCGGGGTGCTGGGTGCTCAGTGCTCAGGGTGCTGGGTGCTCAGTGTTCAGGGTGCTGGGTGCTCAGTCCTCAGGGTGCTGGGTGCTCAGTACTCAGGGTGCTGGGGGCTCAGTACTCAGGGTGCTGGGTGCTCAGTGTTCAGGGTGCTGGGTGCTCAGTCCTCAGGGTGCTGGGTGCTCAGTACTCAGGGTGTTCGGTGCTCAGTACTCAGGGTGATCAGTGCTCAGTACTCAGGGTGCTGGGTGCTCAGTACTCGGGGTGCTCAGTACTCAGGGTACTGGGTGCTCAGTACTCAGGGTGCTGGGTGCTCAGTGCTCGGGGTGCTCGGTGCTCAGTACTCGGGGTGCTGGGTGCTCAGTACTCGGGGTGCTGGGTGCTCAGTGCTCAGGGTGCTGGGTGCTCAGTGCTCGGGGTGCTGGGTGCTCAGTGCTGAGGGTGCTGGCTGCTCAGTGCTCAGGGTGCTGGGTGCTCAGTACTCAGGGTGCTAGGTGGTCAGTACTCATTGTGCTCAGTGCTCAGTACTCAGCGTGCTGGGTGCTCAGTGCTCAGGGTCCTCGGTGCTCAGTACTCAGGGCGCTCAGTGCTCAGTACTCAGCGTGCTTTGTGCTCAGTGCTCAGGGTGCTGGGTGCTCAGTACTCAGGGTGCTGGGTGCTCAGTACTCAGGGTGCTGGGTGCTCAGTACTCAGGGTGCTGGGTGCTCAGTGCTCGGGGTGCTCGGTGATCAGTACTCAGGGTGCTGGGGGCTCAGTGCTCAGGGTGCTGAGTACTCAGTACTCAGGGTGCTGGGTGCTCAGTGCTCAGGGTGCTGGGTGCTCAGTGCTCAGGGTGCTGGGTGCTCAGTGCTCGGGGTGCTGGGTGCTCAGTGCTCAGGGTGCTGGGTGCTCAGTGTTCAGGGTGCTGGGTGCTCAGTCCTCAGGGTGCTGGGTGCTCAGTACTCAGGGTGCTGGGGGCTCAGTACTCAGGGTGCTGGGTGCTCAGTGTTCAGGGTGCTGGGTGCTCAGTCCTCAGGGTGCTGGGTGCTCAGTACTCAGGGTGTTCGGTGCTCAGTACTCAGTGTGATCAGTGCTCAGTACTCAGGGTGCTGGTTGCTCAGTGCTTGGGGTGCTCGGTGCTCAGTACTCAGGGTGCTGGGTGCTCAGTACTCAGGGTGCTGGGTGCTCAGTACTCAGGGTGCTGGGTGCTCAGTACTCAGGGTGCTGGGTGCTCAGTACTCAGGGTGCTGGGTGCTCAGTGCTCAGGGTGCTGGGTGCTCAGTACTCAGGATGCTTGGTGCTCAGTACTTAGTGTGCTCGGTGCTCAGTACTCAGGGTGCTGGGTGCTCAGTGCTCAGGGTGCTTTGTACTCAGTACTCAGGGTTCTGGGTGCTCAGTACTCAGGGTGCTGGGTGCTCAGTGCTCACGGTGCTGGGTGCTCAGTACTCAGGGTGCTGGGTGCTCAGTGCTCAGGGTGATCGGTGCTCAGTACTCAGGGTGCTCAGTACTCAGGGTGCTGGGTGCTCAGTGCTCAGGGTGCTGGGTGCTCAGTACTCAGGGTGCTGGGTGCTCAGTGCTCGGGGTGCTGGGTGCTCAGTGCTCAGGGTGCTCAGTGCTCAGGGTGCTGGGTGCTCAGTCCTCAGGGTGCTCAGTGCTCAGGGTGCTGGGTGCTCAGTGCTCGGGGTGCTCGGTGCTCAGTACTCGGGGTGCTGGGTGCTCAGTACTCGGGGTGCTGGGTGCTCAGTGCTCAGGGTGCTGGGTGCTCAGTGCTGAGGGTGCTGGCTGCTCAGTGCTCAGGGTGCTGGGTGCTCAGTACTCAGGGTGCTAGGTGCTCAGTACTCATTGTGCTCAGTGCTCAGTACTCAGCGTGCTGGGTGCTCAGTGCTCAGGGTCCTCGGTGCTCAGTACTCAGGGTGCTCAGGGCTCAGTACTCAGCGTGCTTTGTGCTCAGTGCTCAGGGTGCTGGGTGCTCAGTACTCAGGGTGCTGGGTGCTCAGTACTCAGGGTGCTGGGTGCTCAGTACTCAGGGTGCTGGGTGCTCAGTGCTCGGGGTGCTTGGTGATCAGTACTCAGGGTGCTGGGTGCTCAGTGCTCAGGGTGCTGAGTACTCAGTACTCAGGGTGCTGGGTGCTCAGTGCTCAGGGTGCTGGGTGCTCAGTGCTCAGGGTGCTGGGTGCTCAGTGCTCGGGGTGCTGGGTGCTCATTGCTCAGGGTGCTCTGTGCTCAGTGCTCGGGGTGCTGGCTGCTCAGTGCTCAGGGTGCTGGGTGCTCAGTACTCAGGGTGCTGGGGGCTCAGTACTCAGGGTGCTGGGTGCTCAGTGTTCAGGGTGCTGGGTGCTCAGTCCTCAGGGTGCTGGGTGCTCAGTACTCAGGGTGTTCGGTGCTCAGTACTCAGGGTGATCAGTGCTCAGTACTCAGGGTGCTGGTTGCTCAATGCTTGGGGTGCTCGGTGCTCAGTACTCAGGGTGCTGGGTGCTCAGTACTCAGGGTGCTGGGTGCTCAGTACTCAGGGTGCTGGGTGCTCAGTACTCAGGGTGCTGGGTGCTCAGTACTCAGGGTGCTGGGTGCTCAGTGCTCAGGGTGCTGCGTGCTCAGTACTCAGGATGCTTGCTGCTCAGTACTTAGTGTGCTCGGTGCTCAGTACTCAGGGTGCTGGGTGCTCAGTGCTCAGGGTGCTTTGTACTCAGTACTCAGGGTTCTGGGTGCTCAGTACTCAGGGTGCTGGGTGCTCAGTGCTCAGGGTGCTGGGTGCTCAGTACTCAGGGTGCTGGGTGCTCAGTGCTCAGGGTGATCGGTGCTCAGTACTCAGGGTGCTCAGTACTCAGGGTGCTGGGTGCTCAGTGCTCAGGGTGCTGGGTGCTCAGTACTCAGGGTGCTGGGTGCTCAGTGCTCGGGGTGCTGGGTGCTCAGTGCTCAGGGTGCTCAGTGCTCAGGGTGCTGGGTGCTCAGTGCTCGGGGTGCTCGGTGCTCAGGGTGCTGGGTGCTCAGTCCTCAGGGTGCTCAGTGCTCAGGGTGCTGGGTGCTCAGTGCTCGGGGTGCTCGGTGCTCAGTACTCAGGGTGCTGGGTGCTCAGTACTCATGGTGCTGGGTGCTCAGTACTCAGGGGGCTGGGTGCTCAGTGCTCAGGATGCCGGGTGCTCAGTGCTCAGGGCGCTAGGTGCTCAGTGCTCGGGGTGCTGGGTGCTCAGTGCTCGGGGTGCTGGGTGGTCAGTGCTCAGTGCTCAGGGTGCTGGGTGCTCAGTGCTCAGGGTGCTGGGTGCTCAGTACTCAGGGTGCTGGGTGCTCAGTACTCAGGGTGCTGGGTGCTCAGTGATCATGGTGCTGGGTGCTCAGTACTCTGGGTGTTGGGTGCTCAGTACTCAGGGTGCTGGGTGCTCAGTGCTCGGGGTGCTCGGTGCTCAGTACTCAAGGTGCTGGGTGCTCAGTGCTCAGGGTGCGGGGTGCTCAGTCCTCGGGGTGCTCCGTGCTCAGTGCTCAGGGGGCTGGGTGCTCAGTACTCAGGGTGCTCGGTGCTCAGTACTCAGGGTTCTCAGTGCTCAGGGTGCTGGGTGCTCAGTACTCAGGGTGCTCAGTGCTCAGTACTCGGGGTGCTGGGTGCTCAGTACTCAGGGCGCTCAGTGCTCAGTACTCGGGGTGCTGGGTGCTCAGTGCTCAGTGTGCTCAGTGCTCAGTGCTCGGGGTGCTGGGTGCTCAGTGCTCGGGGCGCTGGGTGCTCAGTGCTCGGGGTGCTGGGTGCTCAGTACTCAGGGTGCTGTGTGCTCAGTGCTCAGTACTCAGCGTGCTGGGTGCTCAGTGCTCAGAGTGTTGGGTGCTCAGTACTCAGGGTGCTGGGTGCTCAGTGCTCAGTGCTCAGGGTGCTCAGTGCTCAGGGTGCTCAGTGCTCAGGGTGCTGGGTGCTCAGGGTGCTGGGTGCTCAGTGCTCGGGGTGCTGGGTGCTCAGTGCTCAGTGCTCAGGGTGCTGGGTGCTCAGTGCTGAGTGCTCAGGGTGCTGGGTGTTCAGTACTCAGGGTGCTCGGTGCTCAGTGCTCAGGGTGCTGGGTGCTCAGTGCTCGGGGTGCTGGGTGCTCAGTGCTCGGGGTGCTGGGTGCTCAGTGCTCAGGGTGATCAGTGCTCAGTACTCAGGGTGCTGGGTTCTCATTGCTCTGGGTGCTGGGTGCTCAGTCCTCAGGGTGCTCAGTACTCAGGATGATCTGTGCTCAGTTCTCAGTACTCAGGGTGCTCAGTACTCAGGGTGCTGTGTGCTCAGTGCTCGGGGTGCTGGGTGCGCAGTACTCAGGGTGCTGGGTGCTCAGTACTCGGGATGCTGGGTGCTCAGTACTCAGGGTGCTGGGTGCTCAGTGCTCGGGGTGCTGGGTGCTCACTGCTCAGAGTGATCGGTGCTCAGTGCTCAGGGTGCTGGGTGCTCAGTCCTCCGGGTGCTCAGTGCTCAGGGTTCTGGGTGCTCATTGCTCATTGTGCTCGGTGCTCAGTACTCAGGGTGCTGAGTGCTCAGTACTCAGGGTGCTGGGTGCTCAGTACTCAGGTTGCTGGTTGCTCAGTACTCAGTGTGCTGGGTGCTCAGTGCTCAGGGTGCTGGGTGCTCAGTGCTCGGGGTGCTGGGTGCTCAAGGCTGTGGTGCTGGGTGCTCAGTGCTCAGTGGTCAGGGTGCTGGGTGCTCAGTGCTCAGTGCTCAGGGTGCTGGTTGCTCAGTACTCAGGGTGCTGGGTGCTCAGTACTCAGGGTGCTGGGTGCTCAGTGCTCAGGGTGCTCTGTGCTCAGTACTCAGGGTGCTGGGTGCTCCGTGCTTGGGGTGCTGCGTGCTCAGTGCTCAGGGAGCTGGGTGCTCAGTGCTCAGGGTGCTGGGTGCTCAGTACTCAGGGTGCTGGGTGCTCAGTGCTCGTTGTGCTCGGTGCTCAGTACTCAAGGTGCTGGGTGCTCAGTGCTCAGGGTGCTGGGTGCTCAGTCCTCGGGGTGCTCCGTGCTCAGTGATCAGGGTGCTGGGTGCTCAGTACTCAGGGTGCTCGGTGCTCAGTACTCAGGGTTTTCAGTGCTCAGTACTCAGGGTGCTGGGTGCTCAGTGCTCAGGGTGCTGGGTGCTCAGTACTCAGGGTGCTCAGTGCTCAGTACTCGGGGTGCTTGGTGCTCAGTACTCAGGGTGCTCAGTGCCCAGTACTCGGGGTGCTGGGTGCTCAGTGCTCAGGGTGCTGAGTGCTCAGTGCTCGGGGTGCTGGGTGCTCAGTGCTCGGGGCGCTGGGTGCTCAGTGCTCGGGGTGCTGGGTGCTCAGTACTCGGGGTGCTGGGTGCTCAGTGCTCAGGGTGCTCAGTGCTCAGTACTCAGTGCTCAGGGTGCTCAGTGCTCAGTGCTCAGGGTGCTGGGTGTTCAGTACTCAGGGTGCTGGGTGCTCAGTACTCAGGGTGCTGGGTGCTCAGTGCTCAGGGTGCTGGGAGCTCAGTAGTCTGGGTGTTGGGTGCTCAGTACTCAGGGTGCTGGGTGCTCCGTGCTCAGGGTGCTGGGTGCTCAGTGCTCAGGGTTCTGGGTGCTCAGTGCTCAGGGTGCTGGGTGCTCAGTACTCAGGGTGCTGGGTGCTCAGTGCTCAGGGTGCTGGGAGCTCAGTAGTCTGGGTGTTGGGTGCTCAGTACTCAGGGTGCTGGGTGCTTAGTGCTCGAGGTGCTCGGTGCTCAGTACTCAAGGTGCTGGGTGCTCAGTGCTCAGGGTGCTGGGTGCTCAGTACTCGGGGTTCTCCGTGCTCATGGTGCTGGGTGCTCAGTGCTCAGGGTGCTGGGTGCTCAGTGCTCGGGGTGCTGGGTGCTGAGTGCTCAGGGTGCTAGGTGCTCAGTGCTCGGGGTGCTCGGTGCTCAGTGCTCAGGGTGCTGGGTGCTCAGTACTCAGGGTGCTGGGTGCTTAGTACTCAGGGTGCTCAGTGCTCAGTACACAGGGTGCTGGGTGCTCAGTGCTCGCGGTGCTGCGTGCTCAGTGCTCAGTACTCAGGGTGCTGGGTGCTCAGTGCTCAGGGTGCTGGGTGCTCAGTACTCAGCGTGCTGGGTGCTCAGTACTCAGGGTGCTGGCTGCTCAGTGCTCAGGGTGCTGGCTGCTCAGTGCTCAGGGTGCTGGGTGCTCAGTGATCGGGGTGCTGGGTGCTCAGTACTCAGGGTGCTCAGTGCTCGGTTAGCTCGGTGCTCAGTACTCAGGGTGCTGGGTGCTCAGTACTCAGTGCTCGGGGTCCTGGGTGCTCCGTGCTCGGGGTGCTGGGTGCTCAGTGCTCTGGGTGCTGGGTGCTCAGTACTCAGGGTGCTGGGTGCTCAGTACTCAGGGTGCTGGGTGCTCAGTGCTCAGGGTGCTGTGTGCTCAGTACTCAGGGTGCTGGGTGCTCAGTACTCAGGGTGCTCGGTGCTCAGTACTCAGGGTGCTGGGTCCTCAGTGCTCAGGGTGCTGGGTACTCAGTACTCAGGGTGCTGGGTGCTCAGTACTCAGGGTGCTGGGTGCTCAGGGTGCTGGGTGCTCAGTGCTCAGGGTGCTGGGTGCTCAGTACTCAGGGTGCTGGGTGCTCAGTGCTCAGGGTGATCGGTGCTCAGTACTCAGGGAGCTCAGTACTCAGGGTGCTGGGTGCTCAGTGCTCAGGGTGCTTGGTGCTCAGTACTCAGGGTGCTGGGTGCTCAGTGCTCAGGGTGCTGAGTACTCAGTACTCAGGGTGCTGGGTGCTCAGTGCTCAGGGTGCTGGGTTTTCAGTGCTCAGGGTGCTGGGTGCTCAGTGCTCGGGGTGCTGGGTGCTCAGTGCTCTGGGTGCTGGGTGCTCAGTGCTCGGGGTGCTGGGTGCTCAGTGCTCGGGGTGCTGGGTGCTCAGTGCTCAGGGTGATCGGTGCTCAGTACTCAGGGTGCTGGGTGCTCAGTGCTCAGGGTGCTGGGTGCTCAGTCCTCAGGGTGCTCAGTGCTCAGGGTGCTGGGTGCTCAGTACTCATGGTGCTGGGTGCTCAGTACTCAGGGGGCTGGTTGCTCAGTGCTCAGTGCTCAGTGTGCTGGGTGCTCAGTGCTCAGGGCGCTGGGTGCTCAGTGCTCGGGGTGCTGGTTGCTCAGTGCTCGGGGTGCTGGGTGGTCAGTGCTCAGTGCTCAAGGTGCTGGGTGCTCAGTGCTCAGTGCTCAGGGTGCTGGGTGCTCAGTACTCAGGGTGCTGGGTGCTCAGTACTCAGGGTGCTGGGTGCTCAGTTCTCAGGGTGCTGGGTGATCAGTACTCTGGGTGTTGGGTGCTCAGTACTCAGGGTTCCCAGTGCTCAGTACTCGGGGTGCTGGGTGCTCAGTGCTCAGTGTGCTCAGTGCTCAGTGCTCAGGGTGCTGGGTGCTCAGTGCTCGGGGCGCTGGGTGCTCAGTGCTCGGGGTGCTGGGTGCTCAGTACTCAGGGTGCTGTGTGCTCAGTGCTCAGTACTCAGCGTGCTGTGTGCTCAGTGCTCAGTGTTGAGGGTGCACAGTGCTCAGGGTGCTCAGTGCTCAGGGTGCTGGGTGCTCAGGGTGCTGGGTGCTCAGTGCTCAGTGTTGAGGGTGCACAGTGCTCAGGGTGCTCAGTGCTCAGGGTGCTGGGTGCTCAGGGTGCTGGGTGCTCAGTGCTCGGGGTGCTGGGTGCTCAGTTCTCAGTGCTCAGGGTGCTGGGTGCTCAGTGCTCGGGGTGCTGGGTGCTCAGTACTCAGGGTGCTGGGTGCTCAGTACTCAGGGTGCTGGGTGCTCAGTCCTCAGGGTGCTAAGTGCTCAGGGTGCTGGGTGCTCAGTGCTCAGGGTGCTGGGTGCTCTGTGCTCAGGGTGCTCGGTGCTCAGTGCTCAGGTTGCTGGGTGCTCAATACTCAGGGTGCTGGGTGCTCAGTACTCAGGGTGCTCAGTGCTCAGTAATCAGGGAGCTCAGTGCTCAGGGTGCTGGGTGCTCAGTCCTCAGGGTGCTGGGTGTTCAGTGCTCAGGGTGCTCGGTGCTCAGTGCTCAGGGTGCTGGGTGCTCAGTACTCACGGTGCTGGGTGCTCAGTTCTCGGGGTGCTGGGGGCTCAGTACTCAGGGTGCTGGGTGCTCAGTGCTCAGGGTGCTGGGTGCTCAGTGCTCAGGGTGCTCGGTGCTTAGTACTCATGGTGCTCGGTGCTCGGGGTGCTGGGTGCTCAGTGCTCGGTGTGCTGGGTGCTCAGTGCTCGGGGTGCTGGGTGCTGAGTGCTCGGTGTGCTGGGTGCTCAGTGCTCGGGGTGCTGGGTGCTCAGTGCTCGGGGTGCTGGGTGCTCAGTACTCAGGGTGCTCGGTGCTCAGTACTCAGGGTGCTGGGTGCTCAGTGCTCAGGGTGCTGGGTGCTCAGTACTCAGGGTGCTGGGTGCTCGGTGCTCAGTACACTGGGTGCTCAGTACTCAGGGTGCTGGGTGCTCAGTACTCAGGGTGCTCGGTGCTCAATACTCAGGGTGCTGGGTGCTCAGTTCTCGGGGTGCCGGGTGCTCATTAATCAGGGTGCTCAGTGCTCAGTACTCAGCGTGCTGGGTGCTCAGTGCTCAGGGTGCTCGGTGCTCAGTACTCAGGGTGCTCAGTGCTCAGTACTCAGTGTGCTGGGTGCTCAGTGCTCAGGGTGCTGGTTGCTCAGTACTCAGGGTGCTTTGTGCTTAGTACTCAGGGTGCTCGGTCCTCAGTGCTCAGGGTGCTGGGTGCTCAGTACTCAGGGTGCTGGGTGCTCAGTGGTCAGGGTGCTCAGTGCTCAGCACTCAGGGTGCTCGGTGCTCAGTGCTCAGGGTGCTCAGTGCTCAGTACTCAGGGTGCTCAGTGCTCTGGGTGCTGGGTGCTCAGTGCTCAGGGTGCTGGGTGCTCAGTGCTCAGGGTGCTGGGTGCTCAGTACTCAGGGTGCTCAGTGCTCAGGGTGCTGGGTGCTCAGTGCTCGGGGTGCTGGGTACTCAGTGCTCAGTACACAGGGTGCTGAGTGCTCAGTGCTCGGGGTGCTGGGTGCTCAGTGCTCATTACTCAGAGTGCTCAGTGCTCAGGGTGCTGGGTGCTCAGTACTCAGGGTGCTGGGTGCTCAGTGCTCAGGGTGCTGGGTGCTCAGTGCTCAGGGTGCTGGGAGCTCAGTAGTCTGGGTGTTGGGTGCTCAGTACTCAGGGTGCTGGGTGCTCCGTGCTCAGGGTGCTGGGTGCTCAGTGCTCAGGGTTCTGGGTGCTCAGTGCTCAGGGTGCTGGGTGCTCAGTACTCAGGGTGCTGGGTGCTTAGTGCTCGAGGTGCTCGGTGATCAGTACTCAAGGTGCTGGGTGCTCAGTGTTCAGGGTGCTGGGTGCTCAGTACTCGGGGTTCTCCGTGCTCATGGTGCTGGGTGCTCAGTGCTCAGGGTGCTGGGTGCTCAGTGCTCGGGGTGCTGGGTGCTGAGTGCTCAGGGTGCTAGGTGCTCAGTGCTCGGGGTGCTCGGTGCTCAGTGCTCAGGGTGCTGGGTGCTCAGTACTCAGGGTGCTGGGTGCTTAGTACTCAGGGTGCTCAGTGCTCAGTACACAGGGTGCTGGGTGCTCAGTGCTCGCGGTGCTGTGTGCTCAGTGCTCAGTACTCAGGGTGCTGGGTGCTCAGTGCTCAGGGTGCTGGGTGCTCAGTACTCAGCGTGCTGGGTGCTCAGTACTCAGGGTGCTGGCTGCTCAGTGCTCAGGGTGCTGGGTGCTCAGTGCTCAGGGTGCTGGGTGCTCAGTGATCGGGGTGCTGGGTGCTCAGTACTCAGGGTGCTCAGTGCTCGGTTAGCTCGGTGCTCAGTACTCAGGGTGCTGGGTGCTCAGTACTCAGTGCTCGGGGTCCTGGGTGCTCCGTGCTCGGGGTGCTGGGTGCTCAGTGCTCTGGGTGCTGGGTGCTCAGTACTCAGGGTGCTGGGTGCTCAGTACTCAGGGTGCTGGGTGCTCAGTGCTCAGGGTGCTGTGTGCTCAGTACTCAGGGTGCTGGGTGCTCAGTACTCAGGGTGCTCGGTGCTCAGTACTCAGGGTGCTGGGTCCTCAGTGCTCAGGGTGCTGGGTACTCAGTACTCAGGGTGCTGGGTGCTCAGTACTCAGGGTGCTGGGTGCTCAGTGCTCAGGGTGCTGGGTGCTCAGTGCTCAGGGTGCTGGGTGCTCAGTACTCAGGGTGCTGGGTGCTCAGTGCTCAGGGTGATCGGTGCTCAGTACTCAGGGAGCTCAGTACTCAGGGTGCTGGGTGCTCAGTGCTCAGGGTGCTTGGTGCTCAGTACTCAGGGTGCTGGGTGCTCAGTGCTCAGGGTGCTGAGTACTCAGTACTCAGGGTGCTGGGTGCTCAGTGCTCAGGGTGCTGGGTTTTCAGTGCTCAGGGTGCTGGGTGCTCAGTGCTCGGGGTGCTGGGTGCTCAGTGCTCGGGGTGCTGGGTGCTCAGTGCTCGGGGTGCTGGGTGCTCAGTGCTCGGGGTGCTGGGTGCTCAGTGCTCAGGGTGATCGGTGCTCAGTACTCAGGGTGCTGGGTGCTCAGTGCTCAGGGTGCTGGGTGCTCAGTCCTCAGGGTGCTCAGTGCTCAGGGTGCTGGGTGCTCAGTACTCATGGTGCTGGGTGCTCAGTACTCAGGGGGCTGGTTGCTCAGTGCTCAGTGCTCAGTGTGCTGGGTGCTCAGTGCTCAGGGCGCTGGGTGCTCAGTGCTCGGGGTGCTGGTTGCTCAGTGCTCGGGGTGCTGGGTGGTCAGTGCTCAGTGCTCAAGGTGCTGGGTGCTCAGTGCTCAGTGCTCAGGGTGCTGGGTGCTCAGTACTCAGGGTGCTGGGTGCTCAGTACTCAGGGTGCTGGGTGCTCAGTTCTCAGGGTGCTGGGTGATCAGTACTCTGGGTGTTGGGTGCTCAGTACTCAGGGTTCCCAGTGCTCAGTACTCGGGGTGCTGGGTGCTCAGTGCTCAGTGTGCTCAGTGCTCAGTGCTCAGGGTGCTGGGTGCTCAGTGCTCAGGGCGCTGGGTGCTCAGTGCTCGGGGTGCTGGGTGCTCAGTACTCAGGGTGCTGTGTGCTGTGTGCTCAGTGCTCAGTACTCAGCGTGCTGTGTGCTCAGTGCTCAGAGTGTTGGGTGCTCAGTACTCAGGGTGCTGGGTGCTCAGTGCTCAGTGCTGAGGGTGCACAGTGCTCAGGGTGCTCAGTGCTCAGGGTGCTGGGTGCTCAGGGTGCTGGGTGCTCAGTGCTCGGGGTGCTGGGTGCTCAGTTCTCAGTGCTCAGGGTGCTGGGTGCTCAGTGCTCGGGGTGCTGGGTGCTCAGTACTCAGGGTGCTGGGTGCTCAGTACTCAGGGTGCTGGGTGCTCAGTCCTCAGGGTGCTAAGTGCTCAGGGTGCTGGGTGCTCAGTGCTCAGGGTGCTGGGTGCTCTGTGCTCAGGGTGCTCGGTGCTCAGTGCTCAGGTTGCTGGGTGCTCAATACTCAGGGTGCTGGGTGCTCAGTACTCAGGGTGCTCAGTGCTCAGTAATCAGGGAGCTCAGTGCTCAGGGTGCTGGGTGTTCAGTGCTCAGGGTGCTCGGTGCTCAGTGCTCAGGGTGCTGGGTGCTCAGTACTCACGGTGCTGGGTGCTCAGTGCTCGGGGTGCTGGGGGCTCAGTACTCAGGGTGCTGGGTGCTCAGTGCTCAGGGTGCTGGGTGCTCAGTGCTCAGGGTGCTCGGTGCTTAGTACTCATGGTGCTCGGTGCTCGGGGTGCTGGGTGCTCAGTGCTCGGTGTGTTGGGTGCTCAGTGCTCGGGGTGCTGGGTGCTGAGTGCTCGGTGTGCTGGGTGCTCAGTGCTCGGGGTGCTGGGTGCTCAGTGCTCGGGGTGCTGGGTGCTCAGTACTCAGGGTGCTCGGTGCTCAGTACTCAGGGTGCTGGGTGCTCAGTGCTCAGGGTGCTGGGTGCTCAGTACTCAGGGTGCTGGGTGCTCGGTGCTCAGTACACTGGGTGCTCAGTACTCAGGGTGCTGGGTGCTCAGTACTCAGGGTGTTCGGTGCTCAATACTCTGGGTGCTGTGTGCTCAGTTCTCGGGGTGCCGGGTGCTCATTAATCAGGGTGCTCAGTGCTCAGTACTCAGCGTGCTGGGTGCTCAGTGCTCAGGGTGCTCGGTGCTCAGTACTCAGGGTGCTCAGTGCTCAGTACTCAGTGTGCTGGGTGCTCAGTGCTCAGGGTGCTGGGTGCTCAGTACTCAGGGTGCTTTGTGCTTAGTACTCAGGGTGCTCGGTCCTCAGTGCTCAGGGTGCTGGGTGCTCAGTACTCAGGGTGCTGGGTGCTCAGTGGTCAGGGTGCTCAGTGCTCAGCACTCAGGGTGCTCGGTGCTCAGTGCTCAGGGTGCTCAGTGCTCAGTACTCAGGGTGCTCAGTGCTCTGGGTGCTGGGTGCTCAGTGCTCAGGGTGCTGGGTGCTCAGTGCTCAGGGTGCTGGGTGCTCAGTACTCAGGGTGCTCAGTGCTCAGGGTGCTGGGTGCTCAGTGCTCGGGGTGCTGGGTACTCAGTGCTCAGTACACAGGGTGCTGAGTGCTCAGTGCTCGGGGTGCTGGGTGCTCAGTGCTCATTACTCAGAGTGCTCAGTGCTCAGGGTGCTGGGTGCTCAGTACTCAGGGTGCTGGTTGCTCAGTGCTCAGGGTGCTGGGTGCTCAGTACTCAGGGTGCTGGGTCCTCAGTGCACAGGGTGCTGGGTGCTCAATGCTCAGGGTGCTCAGTACTCAGGGTGCTGTGTGTTCAGTGCTCAGGGTACTGGGTGCTCAGTACTCAGGGTGCTCGGTGCTTAGTACTCAGGGTGCTGGGTGCTCAGTACTCCGGGTGCTCATTGCTCAGGGTGCTGGGTGCTCAGTACTCAGGGTGCTCAGTGCTCAGTACTCAGGGTGCTCAGTGCTCAGTACTCAGGGTGCTCAGTGCTCAGGGTGCTGGGTGCTCAGTGCTCGGGGTGCTGGGTGCTCAGTGCTCACAGTGCTGTGTGCTCAGTACTCAGGGTGCTCAGTACTCAGGGTGCTTGGTGCTCAGTGCTCAGGGTGCTTGGTGCTCAGTGCTCAGGTTGCTGGGTGCTCAATACTCAGGGTGCTGGTTGCTCAGTACTCAGGGTGCTCTGTGCTCAGTACTCAGGGTGCTCAGTGCTCAGGGTGCTGGTTGGTCAGTGCTCGGGGTGCTGGGTGCTCAGTGCTCGGGGTGCTGGTTGCTCAGTACTCAGGGTGCTCGGTGCTCAGTACTCAGGGTGCTGGGTGCTCAGTGCTCAGGGTGCTGGGTGCTCAGTACTCAGGGTGCTGGGTGCTCGGTGCTCAGTACACTGGGTGCTCAGTACTCAGGGTGCTGGGTGCTCAGTACTCAGGCTGCTCGGTGCTCAATACTCAGGGTGCTGGGTGCTCAGTTCTCGGGGTGCTGGGTGCTCATTAATCAGGGTGCTGGGTGCTCAGTACTCAGGGTTCTCAGTGCTTGGGGTGCTGGGTGCTCAGTTCTCAGGGTGCTCAGTGCTTGGGGTGAAGGGTGCTCAGTACTCAGGGTGCTGGTTGCTCAGTGCTCAGGGTGCTGGGTGCGGAGTACTCAGGGTGCTAGGTGCTCAGTACTCAGGGTGCTGTGTGCTCAGTGCTCGGGGTGCTGGGTGCTCAGTGCTCGGGTTGCTGGGTGCTTAGTGCTCGGGGTGCTGGGTGCTCAGTGCTCAGGGTGCTGGGTGCTCAGTGCTCAGGGTGCTGGGTGCTCAGTGCTCAGGGTGCTGGGTGCTCAGTGCTCGGTGTCCTCGGTGCTCAGTGCTCGGGGTGGTGGGTGCTCAGTACTCGGGGAGCTCAGTGCTCAGTACTCAGGGTGCTGGGTGCTCAGTGCTCAGTGTGCTGGGTGCTCAGTGCTCGGGGTGCTGGGTGCTCGGTGCTCAGGTTGCTGGGTGCTCAGTACTCGGGGTGCTTTGTGCTCAGTACTCAGGGTGCTGGGTGCTCATTGCTCGGGGTGCTGGGTCCTCAGTGCTACGGGTGCTGGGTGCTCAGTGCTCGGGGTGCTGGGTGCTCAGTGCTCGGGGCGCTGGGTGCTCAGTGCTCGGGGTGCTCGGTGCTCAGTACTCAGGGTGCTGGGTGCTCAGTGCTCAGGGTGCTCGGTGCTCAGTACTCAGGGTGCTGGGTGCTCAGTGCTCAGTGTGCTCGGTGCTCAGTACGTTGGGTGCTCAGTACTCAGGGTGTTGGGTGCTCAGTGCTCAGGGTGATCGTTGCTCAGTACTCAGGGTGCTCAGTACTCAGGGTGCTGGGTGCTCAGTACTCAGTGTGCTGGGTGCTCATTCTCGTGGTGCTGGGTGCTCAGTGCTCGGGGTGCTGGGTGCTCAGTACTCGGGGTGCTGTGTGCTCAGTGCTCAGCGTGCTGCGTGCTCAGTACTCAGGGTGCTCGGTTCTCAGTACTCAGGGTGCTGGGTGCTCATTCTCGGTGTGCTGGGTGCTCAGTGCTCAGGGTGCTGGGTGCTCAGTGCTCAGGGTCCTCTATGCTCAGTATTCAGGGTGCTCAGTACTCAGTGTGCTTTGTGCTCAGTGCTCAGGGTGCTGGGTGCTCAGTACTCAGGGTGCTGGGTGCTCAGTACTCAGGGTGCTGGGTGCTCATTGCTCAGGGTGCTGGGTGCTCAGTGCTCAGGGTGCTGGGTGCTCAGTACTCAGGGTGCTGGGTGCTCAGTGCTCAGGGTGATCGGTGCTCAGTACTCAGGGAGCTCAGTACTCAGGGTGCTGGGTGCTCAGTGCTCAGGGTGCTTGGTGCTCAGTACTCAGGGTGCTGGGTGCTCAGTGCTCAGGGTGCTGAGTACTCAGTACTCAGGGTGCTGGGTGCTCAGTGCTCAGGGTGCTGGGTTTTCAGTGCTCAGGGTGCTGGGTGCTCAGTGCTCGGGGTGCTGGGTGCTCAGTGCTCGGGGTGCTGGGTGCTCAGTGCTCGGGGTGCTGGGTGCTCAGTGCTCGGGGTGCTGGGTGCTCAGTGCTCAGGGTGATCGGTGCTCAGTACTCAGGGTGCTGGGTGCTCAGTGTTCAGGGTGCTGGGTGCTCAGTCCTCAGGGTGCTCAGTGCTCAGGGTGCTGGTTGCTCAGTACTCATGGTGCTGGGTGCTCAGTACTCAGGGGGCTGGTTGCTCAGTGCTCAGTGCTCAGTGTGCTGGGTGCTCAGTGCTCAGGGCGCTGGGTGCTCAGTGCTCGGGGTGCTGGGTGCTCAGTGCTCGGGGTGCTGGGTGGTCAGTGCTCAGTGCTCAAGGTGCTGGGTGCTCAGTGCTCAGTGCTCAGGGTGCTGGGTGCTCAGTACTCAGGGTGCTGGGTGCTCAGTACTCAGGGTGCTGGGTGCTCAGTTCTCAGGGTGCTGGGTGATCAGTACTCTGGGTGTTGGGTGCTCAGTACTCAGGGTTCTCAGTGCTCAGTACTCGGGGTGCTGGGTGCTCAGTGCTCAGTGTGCTCAGTGCTCAGTGCTCAGGGTGCTGGGTGCTCAGTGCTCGGGGCGCTGGGTGCTCAGTGCTCGGGGTGCTGGGTGCTCAGTACTCAGGGTGCTGTGTGCTCAGTGCTCAGTACTCAGCGTGCTGTGTGCTCAGTGCTCAGAGTGTTGGGTGCTCAGTACTCAGGGTGCTGGGTGCTTAGTGCTCAGTGCTGAGGGTGCACAGTGCTCAGGGTGCTCAGTGCTCAGGGTGCTGGGTGCTCAGGGTGCTGGGTGCTCAGTGCTCGGGGTGCTGGGTGCTCAGATCTCAGTGCTCAGGGTGCTGGGTGCTCAGTGCTCGGGGTGCTGGGTGCTCAGTACTCAGGGTGCTGGGTGCTCAGTACTCAGGGTGCTGGGTGCTCAGTGCTCAGGGTGCTGGGTGCTCTGTGCTCAGGGTGCTCGGTGCTCAGTGCTCAGGGTGCTCGGTGCTCAGTGCTCAGGGTGCTGGGTGCTCAGTACTCACGGTGCTGGGTGCTCAGTGCTCGGGGTGCTGGGGGCTCAGTACTCAGGGTGCTGGGTGCTCAGTGCTCAGGGTGCTGGGTGCTCAGTGCTCAGGGTGCTCGGTGCTTAGTACTCATGGTGCTCGGTGCTCGGGGTGCTGGGTGCTCAGTGCTCGGTGTGCTGGGTGCTCAGTGCTCGGGGTGCTGGGTGCTGAGTGCTCGGTGTGCTGGGTGCTCAGTGCTCGGGGTGCTGGGTGCTCAGTGCTCGGGGTGCTGGGTGCTCAGTACTCATCGTGCTCGGTGCTCAGTACTCAGGGTGCTGGGTGCTCAGTACTCAGGGTGCTGGGTGCTCAGTACTCAGGGTGCTGGGTGCTCGGTGCTCAGTACACTGGGTGCTCAGTACTCAGGGTGCTGGGTGCTCAGTACTCAGGGTGCTCGGTGCTCAATACTCAGGGTGCTGGGTGCTCAGTTCTCGGGGTGCCGGGTGCTCATTAATCAGGGTGCTCAGTGCTCAGTACTCAGCGTGCTGGGTGCTCAGTGCTCAGGGTGCTCGGTGCTCAGTACTCATGGTGCTCAGTGCTCAGTACTCAGTGTGCTGGGTGCTCAGTGCTCAGGGTGCTGGGTGCTCAGTACTCAGGGTGCTTTGTGCTTAGTACTCAGGGTGCTCGGTCCTCAGTGCTCAGAGTGCTGGGTGCTCAGTACTCAGGGTGCTGGGTGCTCAGTGGTCAGGGTGCTCAGTGCTCAGCACTCAGGGTGCTCGGTGCTCAGTGCTCAGGGTGCTCAGTGCTCAGTACTCAGGGTGCTCAGTGCTCTGGGTGCTGGGTGCTCAGTGCTCAGGGTGCTGGGTGCTCAGTGCTCAGGGTGCTGGGTGCTCAGTACTCAGGGTGCTCAGTGCTCAGGGTGCTGGGTGCTCAGTGCTCGGGGTGCTGGGTACTCAGTGCTCAGTACACAGGGTGCTGAGTGCTCAGTGCTCGGGGTGCTGGGTGCTCAGTGCTCATTACTCAGAGTGCTCAGTGCTCAGGGTGCTGGGTGCTCAGTACTCAGGGTGCTGGGTGCTCAGTGCTCAGGGTGCTGGGTGCTCAGTACTCAGGGTGCTGGGTCCTCAGTGCTCAGGGTGCTGGGTGCTCAATGCTCAGGGTGCTCAGTACTCAGGGTGCTGTGTGTTCAGTGCTCAGGGTACTGGGTGCTCAGTACTCAGGGTGCTCGGTGCTTAGTACTCAGGGTGCTGGGTGCTCAGTACTCCGGGTGCTCATTGCTCAGGGTGCTGGGTGCTCAGTACTCAGGGTGCTGGGTGCTCAGTACTCAGGGTGCTCAGTGCTCAGTACACAGGGTGCTCAGTGCTCAGTACTCAGGGTGCTCAGTGCTCAGGGTGCTGGGTGCTCAGTGCTCGGGGTGCTGGGTGCTCAGTGCTCACGGTGCTGTGTGCTCAGTACTCAGGGTGCTCAGTACTCAGGGTGCTTGGTGCTCAGTGCTCAGGGTGCTTGGTGCTCAGTGCTCAGGTTGCTGGGTGCTCAATACTCAGGGTGCTGGGTGCTCAGTACTCAGGGTGCTCTGTGATCAGTACTCAGGGTGCTCAGTGCTCAGGGTGCTGGGTGCTCAGTGCTCGGGGTGCTGGGTGCTCAGTGCTCGGGGTGCTGGTTGCTCAGTACTCAGGGTGCTCGGTGCTCAGTACTCAGGGTGCTGGGTGCTCAGTGCTCAGGGTGCTGGGTGCTCAGTACTCAGGGTGCTGGGTGCTCGGTGCTCAGTACACTGGGTGCTCAGTACTCAGGGTGCTGGGTGCTCAGTACTCAGGGTGCTCGGTGCTCAATACTCAGGGTGCTGGGTGCTCAGTTCTCGGGGTGCTGGGTGCTCATTAATCAGGGTGCTGGGTGCTCAGTACTCAGGGTTCTCAGTGCTTGGGGTGCTGGGTGCTCAGTTCTCAGGGTGCTCAGTGCTTGGGGTGAAGGGTGCTCAGTACTCAGGGTGCTGGGTCCTCGGTGCTCAGGTTGCTGGGTGCTCAGTACTCGGGGTGCTGGGTGCTCAGTACTCAGGGTGCTGGGTGCTCATTGCTCGGGGTGCTGGGTCCTCAGTGCTACGGGTGCTGGGTGCTCAGTGCTCGGGGTGCTGGGTGCTCAGTGCTCGGGGCGCTGGGTGCTCAGTGCTCGGGGTGCTCGGTGCTCAGTACTCATGGTGCTGGGTGCTCAGTGCTCAGGGTGCTCGGTGCTCAGTACTCAGGGTGCTGGGTGCTCAGTGCTCAGGTTGCACAGTACTCAGGATGCTGGGTGCTCAGTGCTCGGGATGCTGGGTGCTCAGTACTCAGGGTGCTCAGTACTCAGGATGCTGGGTGCTCAGTACTCAGGGTGCTGGGTGCTCAGTACTCAGGGTGCTGGGTGCTCAGTCCTCAGGGTGCTAAGTGCTCAGGGTGCTGGGTGCTCAGTGCTCAGGGTGCTGGGTGCTCAGTGCTCAGGGTGCTTGGTGCTCAGTGCTCAGGTTGCTGGGTGCTCAATACTCAGGGTGCTGGGTGCTCAGTACTCAGGGTGCTCAGTGCTCAGTAATCAGGGTGCTCAGTGCTCAGTACTCAGCGTGCTGGGTGCTCAGTGCTCAGGGTGCTCGGTGCTCAGTACTCAGGGTGCTCAGTGCTCAGTACTCAGTGTGCTGGGTGCTCAGTGCTCAGGGTGCTGGGTGCTCAGTACTCAGGGTGCTTTGTGCTTAGTACTCAGGGTGCTCCGTCCTCAGTGCTCAGGGTGCTGGGTGCTCAGTACTCAGGGTGCTGGGTGCTCAGTGGTCAGGGTGCTCAGTGCTCAGCACTCAGGGTGCTCGGTGCTCAGTGCTCAGGGTGCTCAGTGCTCAGTACTCAGGGTGCTTAGTGCTCTGGGTGCTGGGTGCTCAGTGCTCAGAGTGCTGGGTGCTCAGTGCTCAGGGTGCTGGGTGCTCAGTACTCAGGGTGCTCAGTGCTCAGGGTGCTGGGTGCTCAGTGCTCGGGGTGCTGGGTACTCAGTGCTCAGTACACAGGATGCTGAGTGCTCAGTGCTCGGGGTGCTGGGTGCTCAGTGCTCATTACTCAGGGTGCTGGGTGCTCAGTGCTCAGGGTGCTGGGTGCTCAGTACTCAGGGTGCTGGGTGCTCAGTGCTCAGGGTGCTGGGTGCTCAGTACTCAGGGTGCTGGGTCCTCAGTGCTCAGGGTGCTGGGTGCTCAATGCTCGGGGTGCTCAGTACTCAGGGTGCTGTGTGTTCAGTGCTCAGGGTACTGGGTGCTCAGTACTCAGGGTGCTCGGTGCTTAGTACTCAGGGTGCTGGGTGCTCAGTACTCAGGGTGCTGGGTGCTCAGTACTCAGGGTGCTCAGTGCTCAGTACTCAGGGTGCTCAGTGCTCAGTACTCAGGGTGCTCAGTGCTCAGGGTGCTGGGTGCTCAGTGCTCGGGGTGCTGGGTGCTCAGTGCTCACGGTGCTGTGTGCTCAGTACTCAGGGTGCTCAGTACTCAGGGTGCTTGGTGCTCAGTGCTCAGGGTGCTCGGTGCTCAGTGCTCAGGTTGCTGGGTGCTCAATACTCAGGGTGCTGGGTGCTCAGTACTCAGGGTGCTCAGTGCTCAGTACTCAGGGTGCTCAGTGCTCAGGGTGCTGGGTGCTCAGTGCTCGGGGTGCTGGGTGCTCAGTGCTCGGGGTGCTGGGTGCTCAGTACTCAGGGTGCTCGGTGCTCAGTACTCAGGGTGCTGGGTGCTCAGTGCTCAGGGGGCTGGGTGCTCAGTACTCAGGGTGCTGGGTGCTCGGTGCTCAGTACACTGGGTGCTCAGTACTCAGGGTGCTGGGTGCTCACTACTCAGGGTGCTCGGTGCTCAATACTCAGGGTGCTGGGTGCTCAGTTCTCGGGGTGCTGGGTGCTCATTAATCAGGGTGCTGGGTGCTCAGTACTCAGGGTGCTGGGTGCTCAGTGCTCAGGGTGCTGGGTCCTCAGTGCTCAGGGTGCTGGGTGCTCAATGATCAGGGTGCTCAGTACTCAGGGTGCTCAGTGCTCAGGGTGCTGGGTGTTCAGTGCTCAGGGTGCTGGGTGCTCAATGCTCAGGGTGCTCAGTACTCAGGGTGCTGTGTGTTCAGTGCTCAGGGTGCTGGGTGCTCATTAATCAGGGTGCTGGGGGCTCAGTACTCAGGGTGCTGGGTGCTCAGTGCTCAGGGTGCTGGGTGCTCAGTGCTCAGGGTGCTGGGTCCTCAGTGCTCAGGGTGCTGGGTGCTCAATGCTCAGGGTGCTCAGTACTCAGGGTGCTGTGTGTTCAGTGCTCAGGGTGCTGGGTGCTCATTAATCAGGGTGCTGGGGGCTCAGTACTCAGGGTGCTGGGTGCTCAGTGCTCAGGGTGCTGGGTGCTCAGTGCTCAGGGTGCTCGGTGCTTAGTACTCATGGTGCTCGGTGCTCGGGTTGCTGGGTGCTCAGTGCTCGGTGTGTTGGGTGCTCAGTGCTCGGGGTGCTGTGTGCTGAGTGCTCGGTGTGCTGGGTGCTCAGTGCTCGGGGTGCTGGGTGCTCAGTGCTCGGGGTGCTGGGTGCTCAGTACTCAGGGTGCTCGGTGCTCAGTACTCAGGGTGCTGGGTGCTCAGTGCTCAGGGTGCTCCGTGCTCAGTACTCAGGGTGCTGGGTGCTCGGTGCTCAGTACACTGGGTGCTCAGTACTCAGGGTGCTGGGTGCTCAGTACTCAGGGTGTTCGGTGCTCAATACTCAGGGTGCTGGGTGCTCAGTTCTCGGGGTGCCGGGTGCTCATTAATCAGGGTGCTCAGTGCTCAGTACTCAGCGTGCTGGGTGCTCAGTGCTCAGGGTGCTCGGTGCTCAGTACTCAGGGTGCTCAGTGCTCAGTACTCAGTGTGCTGGGTGCTCAGTGCTCAGGGTGCTGGGTGCTCAGTACTCAGGGTGCTTTGTGCTTAGTACTCAGGGTGCTCGGTCCTCAGTGCTCAGGGTGCTGGGTGCTCAGTACTCAGGGTGCTGGGTGCTCAGTGGTCAGGGTGCTCAGTGCTCAGCACTCAGGGTGCTCGGTGCTCAGTGCTCAGGGTGCTCAGTGCTCAGTACTCAGGGTGCTCAGTGCTCTGGGTGCTGGGTGCTCAGTGCTCAGGGTGCTGGGTGCTCAGTGCTCAGGGTGCTGGGTGCTCAGTACTCAGGGTGCTCAGTGCTCAGGGTGCTGGGTGCTCAGTGCTCGGGGTGCTGGGTACTCAGTGCTCAGTACACAGGGTGCTGAGTGCTCAGTGCTCGGGGTGCTGGGTGCTCAGTGCTCATTACTCAGAGTGCTCAGTGCTCAGGGTGCTGGGTGCTCAGTACTCAGGGTGCTGGGTGCTCAGTGCTCAGGGTGCTGGGTGCTCAGTACTCAGGGTGCTGGGTCCTCAGTGCACAGGGTGCTGGGTGCTCAATGCTCAGGGTGCTCAGTACTCAGGGTGCTGTGTGTTCAGTGCTCAGGGTACTGGGTGCTCAGTACTCAGGGTACTCGGTGCTTACTACTCAGGGTGCTGGGTGCTCAGTACTCCGGGTGCTCATTGCTCAGGGTGCTGGGTGCTCAGTACTCAGGGTGCTCAGTGCTCAGTACTCAGGGTGCTCAGTGCTCAGTACTCAGGGTGCTCAGTGCTCAGGGTGCTGGGTGCTCAGTGCTCGGGGTGCTGGGTGCTCAGTGCTCACAGTGCTGTGTGCTCAGTACTCAGGGTGCTCAGTACTCAGGGTGCTTGGTGCTCAGTGCTCAGGGTGCTTGGTGCTCAGTGCTCAGGTTGCTGGGTGCTCAATACTCAGGGTGCTGGGTGCTCAGTACTCAGGGTGCTCTGTGCTCAGTACTCAGGGTGCTCAGTGCTCAGGGTGCTGGTTGGTCAGTGCTCGGGGTGCTGGGTGCTCAGTGCTCGGGGTGCTGGTTGCTCAGTACTCAGGGTGCTCGGTGCTCAGTACTCAGGGTGCTGGGTGCTCAGTGCTCAGGGTGCTGGGTGCTCAGTACTCAGGGTGCTGGGTGCTCGGTGCTCAGTACACTGGGTGCTCAGTACTCAGGGTGCTGGGTGCTCAGTACTCAGGCTGCTCGGTGCTCAATACTCAGGGTGCTGGGTGCTCAGTTCTCGGGGTGCTGGGTGCTCATTAATCAGGGTGCTGGGTGCTCAGTACTCAGGGTTCTCAGTGCTTGGGGTGCTGGGTGCTCAGTTCTCAGGGTGCTCAGTGCTTGGGGTGAAGGGTGCTCAGTACTCAGGGTGCTGGTTGCTCAGTGCTCAGGGTGCTGGGTGCTGAGTACTCAGGGTGCTAGGTGCTCAGTACTCAGGGTGCTGTGTGCTCAGTGCTCGGGGTGCTGGGTGCTCAGTGCTCGGGTTGCTGGGTGCTTAGTGCTCGGGGTGCTGGGTGCTCAGTGCTCAGGGTGCTGGGTGCTCAGTGCTCAGGGTGCTGGGTGCTCAGTGCTCAGGGTGCTGGGTGCTCAGTGCTCGGTGTCCTCGGTGCTCAGTGCTCGGGGTGGTGGGTGCTCAGTACTCGGGGAGCTCAGTGCTCAGTACTCAGGGTGCTGGGTGCTCAGTGCTCAGGGTGCTGGGTGCTCAGTGCTCGGGGTGCTGGGTGCTCGGTGCTCAGGTTGCTGGGTGCTCAGTACTCGGGGTGCTTTGTGCTCAGTACTCAGGGTGCTGGGTGCTCATTGCTCGGGGTGCTGGGTCCTCAGTGCTACGGGTGCTGGGTGCTCAGTGCTCGGGGTGCTGGGTGCTCAGTGCTCGGGGCGCTGGGTGCTCAGTGCTCGGGGTGCTCGGTGCTCAGTACTCAGGGTGCTGGGTGCTCAGTGCTCAGGGTGCTCGGTGCTCAGTACTCAGGGTGCTGGGTGCTCAGTGCTCAGTGTGCTCGGTGCTCAGTACGTTGGGTGCTCAGTACTCAGGGTGTTGGGTGCTCAGTGCTCAGGGTGATCGGTGCTCAGTACTCAGGGTGCTCAGTACTCAGGGTGCTGGGTGCTCAGTACTCAGTGTGCTGGGTGCTCATTCTCGTGGTGCTGGGTGCTCAGTGCTCGGGGTGCTGGGTGCTCAGTACTCGGGGTGCTGTGTGCTCAGTGCTCAGCGTGCTGCGTGCTCAGTACTCAGGGTGCTCGGTTCTCAGTACTCAGGGTGCTGGGTGCTCATTCTCGGTGTGCTGGGTGCTCAGTGCTCAGGGTGCTGGGTGCTCAGTGCTCAGGGTCCTCTATGCTCAGTATTCAGGGTCCTCAGTACTCAGTGTGCTTTGTGCTCAGTGCTCAGGGTGCTGGGTGCTCAGTACTCAGGGTGCTGGGTGCTCAGTACTCAGGGTGCTGGGTGCTCAGTGCTCAGGGTGCTGGGTGCTCAGTGCTCAGGGTGCTGGGTGCTCAGTACTCAGGGTGCTGGGTGCTCAGTGCTCAGGGTGATCGGTGCTCAGTACTCAGGGAGCTCAGTACTCAGGGTGCTGGGTGCTCAGTGCTCAGGGTGCTTGGTGCTCAGTACTCAGGGTGCTGGGTGCTCAGTGCTCAGGGTGCTGAGTACTCAGTACTCAGGGTGCTGGGTGCTCAGTGCTCAGGGTGCTGGGTTTTCAGTGCTCAGGGTGCTGGGTGCTCAGTGCTCGGGGTGCTGGGTGCTCAGTGCTCGGGGTGCTGGGTGCTCAGTGCTCGGGGTGCTGGGTGCTCAGTGCTCGGGGTGCTGGGTGCTCAGTGCTCAGGGTGATCGGTGCTCAGTACTCAGGGTGCTGGGTGCTCAGTGCTCAGGGTGCTGGGTGCTCAGTCCTCAGGGTGCTCAGTGCTCAGGGTGCTGGGTGCTCAGTACTCATGGTGCTGGGTGCTCAGTACTCAGGGGGCTGGTTGCTCAGTGCTCAGTGCTCAGTGTGCTGGGTGCTCAGTGCTCAGGGCGCTGGGTGCTCAGTGCTCGGGGTGCTGGGTGCTCAGTGCTCGGGGTGCTGGGTGGTCAGTGCTCAGTGCTCAAGGTGCTGGGTGCTCAGTGCTCAGTGCTCAGGGTGCTGGGTGCTCAGTACTCAGGGTGCTGGGTGCTCAGTACTCAGGGTGCTGGGTGCTCAGTTCTCAGGGTGCTGGGTGATCAGTACTCTGGGTGTTGGGTGCTCAGTACTCAGGGTTCTCAGTGCTCAGTACTCGGGGTGCTGGGTGCTCAGTGCTCAGTGTGCTCAGTGCTCAGTGCTCAGGGTGCTGGGTGCTCAGTGCTCGGGGCGCTGGGTGCTCAGTGCTCGGGGTGCTGGGTGCTCAGTACTCAGGGTGCTGTGTGCTCAGTGCTCAGTACTCAGCGTGCTGTGTGCTCAGTGCTCAGAGTGTTGGGTGCTCAGTACTCAGGGTGCTGGGTGCTTAGTGCTCAGTGCTGAGGGTGCACAGTGCTCAGGGTGCTCAGTGCTCAGGGTGCTGGGTGCTCAGGGTGCTGGGTGCTCAGTGCTCGGGGTGCTGGGTGCTCAGATCTCAGTGCTCAGCGTGCTGGGTGCTCAGTGCTCGGGGTGCTGGGTGCTCAGTACTCAGGGTGCTGGGTGCTCAGTACTCAGGGTGCTGGGTGCTCAGTGCTCAGGGTGCTGGGTGCTCTGTGCTCAGGGTGCTCGGTGCTCAGTGCTCAGGGTGCTCGGTGCTCAGTGCTCAGGGTGCTGGGTGCTCAGTACTCACGGTGCTGGGTGCTCAGTGCTCGGGGTGCTGGGGGCTCAGTACTCAGGGTGCTGGGTGCTCAGTGCTCAGGGTGCTGGGTGCTCAGTGCTCAGGGTGCTCGGTGCTTAGTACTCATGGTGCTCGGTGCTCGGGGTGCTGGGTGCTCAGTGCTCGGTGTGCTGGGTGCTCAGTGCTCGGGGTGCTGGGTGCTGAGTGCTCGGTGTGCTGGGTGCTCAGTGCTCGGGGTGCTGGGTGCTCAGTGCTCGGGGTGCTGGGTGCTCAGTACTCATCGTGCTCGGTGCTCAGTACTCAGGGTGCTGGGTGCTCAGTGCTCAGGGTGCTGGGTGCTCAGTACTCAGGGTGCTGGGTGCTCGGTGCTCAGTACACTGGGTGCTCAGTACTCAGGGTGCTGGGTGCTCAGTACTCAGGGTGCTCGGTGCTCAATACTCAGGGTGCTGGGTGCTCAGTTCTCGGGGTGCCGGGTGCTCATTAATCAGGGTGCTCAGTGCTCAGTACTCAGCGTGCTGGGTGCTCAGTGCTCAGGGTGCTCGGTGCTCAGTACTCATGGTGCTCAGTGCTCAGTACTCAGTGTGCTGGGTGCTCAGTGCTCAGGGTGCTGGGTGCTCAGTACTCAGGGTGCTTTGTGCTTAGTACTCAGGGTGCTCGGTCCTCAGTGCTCAGAGTGCTGGGTGCTCAGTACTCAGGGTGCTGGGTGCTCAGTGGTCAGGGTGCTCAGTGCTCAGCACTCAGGGTGCTCGGTGCTCAGTGCTCAGGGTGCTCAGTGCTCAGTACTCAGGGTGCTCAGTGCTCTGGGTGCTGGGTGCTCAGTGCTCAGGGTGCTGGGTGCTCAGTGCTCAGGGTGCTGGGTGCTCAGTACTCAGGGTGTTCAGTGCTCAGGGTGCTGGGTGCTCAGTGCTCGGGGTGCTGGGTACTCAGTGCTCAGTACACAGGGTGCTGAGTGCTCAGTGCTCGGGGTGCTGGGTGCTCAGTGCTCATTACTCAGAGTGCTCAGTGCTCAGGGTGCTGGGTGCTCAGTACTCAGGGTGCTGGGTGCTCAGTGCTCAGGGTGCTGGGTGCTCAGTACTCAGGGTGCTGGGTCCTCAGTGCTCAGGGTGCTGGGTGCTCAATGCTCAGGGTGCTCAGTACTCAGGGTGCTGTGTGTTCAGTGCTCAGGGTACTGGGTGCTCAGTACTCAGGGTGCTCGGTGCTTAGTACTCAGGGTGCTGGGTGCTCAGTACTCCGGGTGCTCATTGCTCAGGGTGCTGGGTGCTCAGTACTCAGGGTGCTGGGTGCTCAGTACTCAGGGTGCTCAGTGCTCAGTACACAGGGTGCTCAGTGCTCAGTACTCAGGGTGCTCAGTGCTCAGGGTGCTGGGTGCTCAGTGCTCGGGGTGCTGGGTGCTCAGTGCTCACGGTGCTGTGTGCTCAGTACTCAGGGTGCTCAGTACTCAGGGTGCTTGGTGCTCAGTGCTCAGGGTGCTTGGTGCTCAGTGCTCAGGTTGCTGGGTGCTCAATACTCAGGGTGCTGGGTGCTCAGTACTCAGGGTGCTCTGTGATCAGTACTCAGGGTGCTCAGTGCTCAGGGTGCTGGGTGCTCAGTGCTCGGGGTGCTGGGTGCTCAGTGCTCGGGGTGCTGGTTGCTCAGTACTCAGGGTGCTCGGTGCTCAGTACTCAGGGTGCTGGGTGCTCAGTGCTCAGGGTGCTGGGTGCTCAGTACTCAGGGTGCTGGGTGCTCGGTGCTCAGTACACTGGGTGCTCAGTACTCAGGGTGCTGGGTGCTCAGTACTCAGGGTGCTCGGTGCTCAATACTCAGGGTGCTGGGTGCTCAGTTCTCGGGGTGCTGGGTGCTCATTAATCAGGGTGCTGGGTGCTCAGTACTCAGGGTTCTCAGTGCTTGGGGTGCTGGGTGCTCAGTTCTCAGGGTGCTCAGTGCTTGGGGTGAAGGGTGCTCAGTACTCAGGGTGCTGGGTCCTCGGTGCTCAGGTTGCTGGGTGCTCAGTACTCGGGGTGCTGGGTGCTCAGTACTCAGGGTGCTGGGTGCTCATTGCTCGGGGTGCTGGGTCCTCAGTGCTACGGGTGCTGGGTGCTCAGTGCTCGGGGTGCTGGGTGCTCAGTGCTCGGGGCGCTGGGTGCTCAGTGCTCGGGGTGCTCGGTGCTCAGTACTCATGGTGCTGGGTGCTCAGTGCTCAGGGTGCTCGGTGCTCAGTACTCAGGGTGCTGGGTGCTCAGTGCTCAGGTTGCACAGTACACAGGATGCTGGGTGCTCAGTGCTCGGGGTGCTGGGTGCTCAGTGCTCGGGGTGCTGGGTGGTCAGTGCTCAGTGCTCAAGGTGCTGGGTGCTCAGTGCTCAGTGCTCAGGGTGCTGGGTGCTCAGTACTCAGGGTGCTGGGTGCTCAGTACTCAGGGTGCTGGGTGCTCAGTTCTCAGGGTGCTGGGTGATCAGTACTCTGGGTGTTGGGTGCTCAGTACTCAGGGTTCTCAGTGCTCAGTACTCGGGGTGCTGGGTGCTCAGTGCTCAGTGTGCTCAGTGCTCAGTGCTCAGGGTGCTGGGTGCTCAGTGCTCGGGGCGCTGGGTGCTCAGTGCTCGGGGTGCTGGGTGCTCAGTACTCAGGGTGCTGTGTGCTCAGTGCTCAGTACTCAGCGTGCTGTGTGCTCAGTGCTCAGAGTGTTGGGTGCTCAGTACTCAGGGTGCTGGGTGCTTAGTGCTCAGTGCTGAGGGTGCACAGTGCTCAGGGTGCTCAGTGCTCAGGGTGCTGGGTGCTCAGGGTGCTGGGTGCTCAGTGCTCGGGGTGCTGGGTGCTCAGATCTCAGTGCTCAGGGTGCTGGGTGCTCAGTGCTCGGGGTGCTGGGTGCTCAGTACTCAGGGTGCTGGGTGCTCAGTACTCAGGGTGCTGGGTGCTCAGTGCTCAGGGTGCTGGGTGCTCTGTGCTCAGGGTGCTCGGTGCTCAGTGCTCAGGGTGCTCGGTGCTCAGTGCTCAGGGTGCTGGGTGCTCAGTACTCACGGTGCTGGGTGCTCAGTGCTCGGGGTGCTGGGGGCTCAGTACTCAGGGTGCTGGGTGCTCAGTGCTCAGGGTGCTGGGTGCTCAGTGCTCAGGGTGCTCGGTGCTTAGTACTCATGGTGCTCGGTGCTCGGGGTGCTGGGTGCTCAGTGCTCGGTGTGCTGGGTGCTCAGTGCTCGGGGTGCTGGGTGCTGAGTGCTCGGTGTGCTGGGTGCTCAGTGCTCGGGGTGCTGGGTGCTCAGTGCTCGGGGTGCTGGGTGCTCAGTACTCATCGTGCTCGGTGCTCAGTACTCAGGGTGCTGGGTGCTCAGTGCTCAGGGTGCTGGGTGCTCAGTACTCAGGGTGCTGGGTGCTCGGTGCTCAGTACACTGGGTGCTCAGTACTCAGGGTGCTGGGTGCTCAGTACTCAGGGTGCTCGGTGCTCAATACTCAGGGTGCTGGGTGCTCAGTTCTCGGGGTGCCGGGTGCTCATTAATCAGGGTGCTCAGTGCTCAGTACTCAGCGTGCTGGGTGCTCAGTGCTCAGGGTGCTCGGTGCTCAGTACTCATGGTGCTCAGTGCTCAGTACTCAGTGTGCTGGGTGCTCAGTGCTCAGGGTGCTGGGTGCTCAGTACTCAGGGTGCTTTGTGCTTAGTACTCAGGGTGCTCGGTCCTCAGTGCTCAGAGTGCTGGGTGCTCAGTACTCAGGGTGCTGGGTGCTCAGTGGTCAGGGTGCTCAGTGCTCAGCACTCAGGGTGCTCGGTGCTCAGTGCTCAGGGTGCTCAGTGCTCAGTACTCAGGGTGCTCAGTGCTCTGGGTGCTGGATGCTCAGTGCTCAGGGTGCTGGGTGCTCAGTGCTCAGGGTGCTGGGTGCTCAGTACTCAGGGTGTTCAGTGCTCAGGGTGCTGGGTGCTCAGTGCTCGGGGTGCTGGGTACTCAGTGCTCAGTACACAGGGTGCTGAGTGCTCAGTGCTCGGGGTGCTGGGTGCTCAGTGCTCATTACTCAGAGTGCTCAGTGCTCAGGGTGCTGGGTGCTCAGTACTCAGGGTGCTGGGTGCTCAGTGCTCAGGGTGCTGGGTGCTCAGTACTCAGGGTGCTGGGTCCTCAGTGCTCAGGGTGCTGGGTGCTCAATGCTCAGGGTGCTCAGTACTCAGGGTGCTGTGTGTTCAGTGCTCAGGGTACTGGGTGCTCAGTACTCAGGGTGCTCGGTGCTTAGTACTCAGGGTGCTGGGTGCTCAGTACTCCGGGTGCTCATTGCTCAGGGTGCTGGGTGCTCAGTACTCAGGGTGCTGGGTGCTCAGTACTCAGGGTGCTCAGTGCTCAGTACACAGGGTGCTCAGTGCTCAGTACTCAGGGTGCTCAGTGCTCAGGGTGCTGGGTGCTCAGTGCTCGGGGTGCTGGGTGCTCAGTGCTCACGGTGCTGTGTGCTCAGTACTCAGGGTGCTCAGTACTCAGGGTGCTTGGTGCTCAGTGCTCAGGGTGCTTGGTGCTCAGTGCTCAGGTTGCTGGGTGCTCAATACTCAGGGTGCTGGGTGCTCAGTACTCAGGGTGCTCTGTGATCAGTACTCAGGGTGCTCAGTGCTCAGGGTGCTGGGTGCTCAGTGCTCGGGGTGCTGGGTGCTCAGTGCTCGGGGTGCTGGTTGCTCAGTACTCAGGGTGCTCGGTGCTCAGTACTCAGGGTGCTGGGTGCTCAGTGCTCAGGGTGCTGGGTGCTCAGTACTCAGGGTGCTGGGTGCTCGGTGCTCAGTACACTGGGTGCTCAGTACTCAGGGTGCTGGGTGCTCAGTACTCAGGGTGCTCGGTGCTCAATACTCAGGGTGCTGGGTGCTCAGTTCTCGGGGTGCTGGGTGCTCATTAATCAGGGTGCTGGGTGCTCAGTACTCAGGGTTCTCAGTGCTTGGGGTGCTGGGTGCTCAGTTCTCAGGGTGCTCAGTGCTTGGGGTGAAGGGTGCTCAGTACTCAGGGTGCTGGGTCCTCGGTGCTCAGGTTGCTGGGTGCTCAGTACTCGGGGTGCTGGGTGCTCAGTACTCAGGGTGCTGGGTGCTCATTGCTCGGGGTGCTGGGTCCTCAGTGCTACGGGTGCTGGGTGCTCAGTGCTCGGGGTGCTGGGTGCTCAGTGCTCGGGGCGCTGGGTGCTCAGTGCTCGGGGTGCTCGGTGCTCAGTACTCATGGTGCTGGGTGCTCAGTGCTCAGGGTGCTCGGTGCTCAGTACTCAGGGTGCTGGGTGCTCAGTGCTCAGGTTGCACAGTACACAGGATGCTGGGTGCTCAGTGCTCGGGATGCTGGGTGCTCAGTACTCAGGGTGCTGGGTGCTCAGTCCTCAGGGTGCTAAGTGCTCAGGGTGCTGGGTGCTCAGTGCTCAGGGTGCTGGGTGCTCAGTGCTCAGGGTGCTTGGTGCTCAGTGCTCAGGTTGCTGGGTGCTCAATACTCAGGGTGCTGGGTGCTCAGTACTCAGGGTGCTCAGTGCTCAGTAATCAGGGTGCTCAGTGCTCAGTACTCAGCGTGCTGGGTGCTCAGTGCTCAGGGTGCTCGGTGCTCAGTACTCAGGGTGCTCAGTGCTCAGTACTCAGTGTGCTGGGTGCTCAGTGCTCAGGGTGCTGGGTGCTCAGTACTCAGGGTGCTTTGTGCTTAGTACTCAGGGTGCTCCGTCCTCAGTGCTCAGGGTGCTGGGTGCTCAGTACTCAGGGTGCTGGGTGCTCAGTGGTCAGGGTGCTCAGTGCTCAGCACTCAGGGTGCTCGGTGCTCAGTGCTCAGGGTGCTCAGTGCTCAGTACTCAGGGTGCTCAGTGCTCTGGGTGCTGGGTGCTCAGTGCTCAGAGTGCTGGGTGCTCAGTGCTCAGGGTGCTGGGTGCTCAGTACTCAGGGTGCTCAGTGCTCAGGGTGCTGGGTGCTCAGTGCTCGGGGTGCTGGGTACTCAGTGCTCAGTACACAGGATGCTGAGTGCTCAGTGCTCGGGGTGCTGGGTGCTCAGTGCTCATTACTCAGGGTGCTGGGTGCTCAGTGCTCAGGGTGCTGGGTGCTCAGTACTCAGGGTGCTGGGTGCTCAGTGCTCTGGGTGCTGGGTGCTCAGTACTCAGGGTGCTGGGTCCTCAGTGCTCAGGGTGCTGGGTGCTCAATGCTCGGGGTGCTCAGTACTCAGGGTGCTGTGTGTTCAGTGCTCAGGGTACTGGGTGCTCAGTACTCAGGGTGCTCGGTGCTTAGTACTCAGGGTGCTGGGTGCTCAGTACTCAGGGTGCTGGGTGCTCAGTACTCAGGGTGCTCAGTGCTCAGTACTCAGGGTGCTCAGTGCTCAGTACTCAGGGTGCTCAGTGCTCAGGGTGCTGGGTGCTCAGTGCTCGGGGTGCTGGGTGCTCAGTGCTCACGGTGCTGTGTGCTCAGTACTCAGGGTGCTCAGTACTCAGGGTGCTTGGTGCTCAGTGCTCAGGGTGCTCGGTGCTCAGTGCTCAGGTTGCTGGGTGCTCAATACTCAGGGTGCTGGGTGCTCAGTACTCAGGGTGCTCAGTGCTCAGTACTCAGGGTGCTCAGTGCTCAGGGTGCTGGGTGCTCAGTGCTCGGGGTGCTGGGTGCTCAGTGCTCGGGGTGCTGGGTGCTCAGTACTCAGGGTGCTCGGTGCTCAGTACTCAGGGTGCTGGGTGCTCAGTGCTCAGGGGGCTGGGTGCTCAGTACTCAGGGTGCTGGGTGCTCGGTGCTCAGTACACTGGGTGCTCAGTACTCAGGGTGCTGGGTGCTCACTACTCAGGGTGCTCGGTGCTCAATACTCAGGGTGCTGGGTGCTCAGTTCTCGGGGTGCTGGGTGCTCATTAATCAGGGTGCTGGGTGCTCAGTACTCAGGGTGCTCAGTGCTTGGGGTGCTGGGTGCTCAGTTCTCAGGGTGCTTAGTGCTTGGGGTGCAGGGTGCTCAGTACTCAGGGTGCTGGTTGCTCAGTGCTCAGGGTGCTGGGTGCTGAGTACTCAGGGTGCTGGGTGCTCAGTACTCAGGGTGCTGGGTGCTCAGTGCTCGGGGTGCTGGGTGCTCAGTGCTCGGGTTGCTGGGTGCTTAGTGCTCGGGGTGCTGGGTGCTCAGTGCTCAGGGTGCTGGGTGCTCAGTGCTCAGGGTGCTGGGTGCTCAGTGCTCGGGGAGCTGGGTGCTCAGTGCTCGGTGTCCTCGGTGCTCAGTGCACGGGGTGGTGGGTGCTCAGTACTCGGGGAGCTCAGTGCTCAGTACTCAGGGTGCTGGGTGCTCAGTGCTCAGGGTGGTGGGTGCTCAGTGCTCGGGGTGCTGGGTGCTCGGTGCTCAGTTTGCTGGGTCCTCAGTACTCGGGGTGCTGGGTGCTCAGTACTCAGGGTGCTGGGTGCTCATTGCTCGGGGTGCTGGGTCCTCAGTGCTACGGGTGCTGGGTGCTCAGTGCTCGGGGTGCTGGGTGCTCAGTGCTCGGGGTGCTGGGTGCTCAGTGCTCGGGGTGCTCGGTGCTCAGTACTCAGGGTGCTGGGTGCTCAGTGCTCAGGGTGCTCGGTGCTCAGTACTCAGGGTGCTGGGTGCTCAGTGCTCAGTGTGCTCAGTGCTCAGTACGGTGGGTGCTCAGTACTCAGGGTGTTGGGTGCTCAGTGCTCAGGGTGATCGGTGCTCAGTACTCAGGGTGCTCAGTACTCAGGGTGCTGGGTGCTCAGGGCTCGGGGTGCTGGGAGCTCAGTACTCAGGGTGCTGGGTGCTCAGTGCTCGGTGTGCTGGGTGCTGAGTGCTCAGGGTGCTGGGTGCTCAGTACTCGGGGTGCTCGGTGCTCAGTACTCAGGGTGCTGTGTGCTCAGAACTCAGGGTGCTGGGTGCTCAGTGATCAGGGTGCTCTCTGCTCAGTACTCAGGGTGCTGGGTGCTCAGTGCTCAGGGTGCTGGGTGCTCAGTACTCAGGGTGCTGGGTGCTCAGTGCTCATGGTGATCGGTGCTCAGTCCTCAGGGTGCTCAGTACTCAGGGTGCTGTGTGCTCAGTGCTCATGGTGCTGGGTGCTCAGTACTCAGGGTGCTGTGTGCTCAGTGCTCAGGGTGCTGGGTGCTCAGTACTCAGGGTGCTGGGTGCTCAGTACTCAGGGTGCTCAGTGCTCGGGGAGCTCGGTGCTCAGTACTCAGGGTGCTGGGTGCTCAGTACTCAGTGCTCGGGGTCCTGGGTGCTCAGCGCTCTGGGTGCTTAGTGCACAGTACTCAGGGTGCTGGGTGCTCAGTATTCAGGGTGCTCAGTGCTCGGGGTGCTGGGTGCTCATTACTCAGGGTGCTGGGTGCTCAGTACTCAGGGTGCTGGGTGCTCATTCTCGTGGTGCTGGGTGCTCAGTGCTCGGGGTGCTGGGTGCTCAGTACTCGGGGTGCTTGGTGCTCAGTGCTCAGGGTGCTGGGTGCTCAGTGCTCAGGGTCCTCTATGCTCAGTACTCAGGGTGCTCAGTACTCAGCGTGCTTTGTGCTCAGTGCTCAGGGTGCTGGGTGCTCAGTGCTCGGGGTGCTAGGTGCTCAGTACTCAGGGTGCTGGGTGCTCAGTGCTCGGGGTGCTGGGTGCTCAGTACTCAGGGTGCTGGGTGCTCAGTACTCAGGGTGCTGGGTGCTCAGTGCTCAGGGTGCTGGGTGCTCAGTACTCAGGGTGCTCGGTGCTCAGTACTCAGGGTGCTCGGTGCTCAGTACTCAGGGTGCTGGGTGCTCAGTACTCAGGGTGCTGGGTGCTCAGTACTCAGGGTGCTGGGTGCTCAGTGCTCAGGGTGCTGGGTGCTCAGTGCTCAGTACTCAGGGTGCTGGGTGCTCAGTGCTCAGGGTGCTGAGTGCTCAGTACTCAGCGTGCTGGGTGCTCAGTACTCAGGGTGCTGGGTGTTCAGTGCTCAGGGTGCTGGGTGCTCAGTGCTCAGGGTGCTGGGTGCTCAGTGCTCGGGGAGCTCGGTGCTCAGTACTCAGGGTGCTGGGTGCTCAGTACTCAGTGCTCGGGGTCCTGGGTGCTCCGTGCTCGGGGTGATCTGTTCTCAGTACTCAGGGTGCTGGGTGCTCAGTGCTCGGGGTGCTGGGTGATCAGTACTCGGGGTGCTCAGTACTCAGGGTACTGGGTGCTCAGTACTCAGGCTGCTGGGTGCTCAGAGCTCGGGGTGCTCGGTGCTCAGTACTCGGGGTGCTGGGTGCTCAGTGCTCATGGTGATTGGTGCTCAGTGCTCGGGGTGCTGGGTGCTCAGTGCTGAGGGTGCTGGCTGCTCAGTGCTCAGGGTGCTGGGTGCTCAGTACTCAGGGTGCTAGGTGCTCAGTACTCAGGGTGCTCAGTGCTCAGTACTCAGCGTGCTGGGTGCTCAGTGCTCAGGGTCCTCGGTGCTCAGTACTCAGGGTGTTCAGTGCTCAGTACTCAGCGTGCTTTGTGCTCAGTGCGCAGGGTGCTGGGTGCTCAGTACTCAGGGTGCTCGGTGCTCAGTATTCAGGGTGCTGGGTGCTCAGTACTCAGGGTGCTGGGTACTCAGTGCTCGGGGTGCTCGGTGATCAGTACTCAGGGTGCTGGGTGCTCATTATTCAGGGTGCTGGGTGCTCAGTGCTCAGGGTGCTGGGTGCTCAGTGCTCGGGGTGCTCGGTGATCAGTACTCAGGGTGCTGGGTGCTCAGTAGTCAGGGTGCTGAGTACTCAGTACTCAGGGTGCTGGGTGCTCAGTGCTCAGGGTTCTGGGTGCTCAGTACTCAGGGTGCTGGGTGCTCATTACTCAGGGTGCTGGGTGCTCAGTGCTCAGGGTGCTGGGTGCTCAGTCCTCAGGGTGCTGGGTGCTCAGTACTCAGGGTGTTCGGTGCTTAGTACTCAGGGTGCTCAGTGCTCAGTACTCAGGGTGCTGGTTGCTCAGTGCTCGGGGTGCTCGGTGCTCAATACTCAGGGTGCTGGGTGCTCAGTACTCAGGGTGCTGGGTGCTCCGTACTCAGGGTGCTGGGTGCTCAGTACTCAGGGTGCTGGGGGCTCAGTACTCAGGGTGCTGGGTGCTCAGTGCTCAGGGTGCTGGGTGCTCAGTACTCAGGGTGCTGGGTGCTCAGTACTCAGGGTGCTCGCTGCTCAGTACTCAGGGTGCTGGGTGCTCAGTGCTCAGGGTGCTTTGTACTCAGTACTCAGGGTTCTGGGTGCTCAGTACTCAGGGTGCTGGGTGCTCAGTGCTCAGGGTGCTGGGTGCTCAGTGCTCAGGGTGCTGTGTGCTCAGTACTCAGGGTGCTGGGTGCTCAGTGCTCAGGGTGATCGGTGCTCAGTACTCAGGGTGATCAGTACTCAGGGTGCTGGGTGCTCAGTGCTCAGGGTGCTGAGTACTCAGTACTCAGGGTGCTGGGTGCTCAGTGCTCAGGTTGCTGGGTGCTCAGTACTCAGGGTGCTGGGTCCTCAGTGCTCAGGGTGCTCGGTGCTCAATGCTCGGGGTGCTCAGTACTCAGGGTGCTGTGTGTTCAGTGCTCAGGGTACTGGGTGCTCAGTACTCAGGGTGCTCGGTGCTTAGTACTCAGGGTGCTGGGTGCTCAGTACTCCGGGTGCTCATTGCTCAGGGTGCTGGGTGCTCAGTACTCAGGGTGCTGGGTGCTCAGTACTCAGGGTGCTCAGTGCTCAGTACTCAGGGTGCTCAGTGCTCAGTACTCAGGGTGCTCAGTGCTCAGGGTGCTGGGTGCTCAGTGCTCGGGGTGCTGGGTGCTCAGTGCTCACGGTGCTGTGTGCTCAGTACTCAGGGTGCTCAGTACTCAGGGTGCTTGGTGCTCAGTGCTCAGGGTGCTCGGTGCTCAGTGCTCAGGTTGCTGGGTGCTCAATACTCAGGGTGCTGGGTGCTCAGTACTCAGGGTGCTCAGTGCTCAGTACTCAGGGTGCTCAGTGCTCAGGGTGCTGGGTGCTCAGTGCTCGGGGTGCTGGGTGCTCAGTGCTCGGGGTGCTGGGTGCTCAGTACTCAGGGTGCTCGGTGCTCAGTACTCAGGGTGATGGGTGCTCAGTGCTCAGGGGGCTGGGTGCTCAGTACTCAGGGTGCTGGGTGCTCGGTGCTCAGTACACTGGGTGCTCAGTACTCAGGGTGCTGGGTGCTCAGTACTCAGGGTGCTCGGTGCTCAATACTCAGGGTGCTGGGTGCTCAGTTCTCGGGGTGCTGTGTGCTCATTAATCAGGGTGCTGGGTGCTCAGTGCTCGGGGTGCTAGGTGCTCAGTACTCAGGGTGCTGGGTGCTCAGTGCTCGGGGTGCTGGGTGCTCAGTACTCAGGGTGCTGGGTGCTCAGTACTCAGGGTGCTGGGTGCTCAGTGCTCAGGGTGCTGGGTGCTCAGTACTCAGGGTGCTCGGTGCTCAGTACTCAGGGTGCTCGGTGCTCAGTACTCAGGGTGCTGGGTGCTCAGTACTCAGGGTGCTGGGTGCTCAGTACTCAGGGTGCTGGGTGCTCAGTGCTCAGGGTGCTGGGTGCTCAGTGCTCAGTACTCAGGGTGCTGGGTGCTCAGTGCTCAGGGTGCTGAGTGCTCAGTACTCAGCGTGCTGGGTGCTCAGTACTCAGGGTGCTGGGTGTTCAGTGCTCAGGGTGCTGGGTGCTCAGTGCTCAGGGTGCTGGGTGCTCAGTGCTCGGGGAGCTCGGTGCTCAGTACTCAGGGTGCTGGGTGCTCAGTACTCAGTGCTCGGGGTCCTGGGTGCTCCGTGCTCGGGGTGATCTGTTCTCAGTACTCAGGGTGCTGGGTGCTCAGTGCTCGGGGTGCTGGGTGATCAGTACTCGGGGTGCTCAGTACTCAGGGTACTGGGTGCTCAGTACTCAGGCTGCTGGGTGCTCAGAGCTCGGGGTGCTCGGTGCTCAGTACTCGGGGTGCTGGGTGCTCAGTGCTCATGGTGATTGGTGCTCAGTGCTCGGGGTGCTGGGTGCTCAGTGCTGAGGGTGCTGGCTGCTCAGTGCTCAGGGTGCTGGGTGCTCAGTACTCAGGGTGCTAGGTGCTCAGTACTCAGGGTGCTCAGTGCTCAGTACTCAGCGTGCTGGGTGCTCAGTGCTCAGGGTCCTCGGTGCTCAGTACTCAGGGTGTTCAGTGCTCAGTACTCAGCGTGCTTTGTGCTCAGTGCGCAGGGTGCTGGGTGCTCAGTACTCAGGGTGCTCGGTGCTCAGTATTCAGGGTGCTGGGTGCTCAGTACTCAGGGTGCTGGGTACTCAGTGCTCGGGGTGCTCGGTGATCAGTACTCAGGGTGCTGGGTGCTCATTATTCAGGGTGCTGGGTGCTCAGTGCTCAGGGTGCTGGGTGCTCAGTGCTCGGGGTGCTCGGTGATCAGTACTCAGGGTGCTGGGTGCTCAGTAGTCAGGGTGCTGAGTACTCAGTACTCAGGGTGCTGGGTGCTCAGTGCTCAGGGTTCTGGGTGCTCAGTACTCAGGGTGCTGGGTGCTCATTACTCAGGGTGCTGGGTGCTCAGTGCTCAGGGTGCTGGGTGCTCAGTCCTCAGGGTGCTGGGTGCTCAGTACTCAGGGTGTTCGGTGCTTAGTACTCAGGGTGCTCAGTGCTCAGTACTCAGGGTGCTGGTTGCTCAGTGCTCGGGGTGCTCGGTGCTCAATACTCAGGGTGCTGGGTGCTCAGTACTCAGGGTGCTGGGTGCTCCGTACTCAGGGTGCTGGGTGCTCAGTACTCAGGGTGCTGGGGGCACAGTACTCAGGGTGCTGGGTGCTCAGTGCTCAGGGTGCTGGGTGCTCAGTACTCAGGGTGCTGGGTGCTCAGTACTCAGGGTGCTCGCTGCTCAGTACTCAGGGTGCTGGGTGCTCAGTGCTCAGGGTGCTTTGTACTCAGTACTCAGGGTTCTGGGTGCTCAGTACTCAGGGTGCTGGGTGCTCAGTGCTCAGGGTGCTGGGTGCTCAGTGCTCAGGGTGCTGTGTGCTCAGTACTCAGGGTGCTGGGTGCTCAGTGCTCAGGGTGATCGGTGCTCAGTACTCAGGGTGATCAGTACTCAGGGTGCTGGGTGCTCAGTGCTCAGGGTGCTGAGTACTCAGTACTCAGGGTGCTGGGTGCTCAGTGCTCAGGTTGCTGGGTGCTCAGTACTCAGGGTGCTGGGTCCTCAGTGCTCAGGGTGCTCGGTGCTCAATGCTCGGGGTGCTCAGTACTCAGGGTGCTGTGTGTTCAGTGCTCAGGGTACTGGGTGCTCAGTACTCAGGGTGCTCGGTGCTTAGTACTCAGGGTGCTGGGTGCTCAGTACTCCGGGTGCTCATTGCTCAGGGTGCTGGGTGCTCAGTACTCAGGGTGCTGGGTGCTCAGTACTCAGGGTGCTCAGTGCTCAGTACTCAGGGTGCTCAGTGCTCAGTACTCAGGGTGCTCAGTGCTCAGGGTGCTGGGTGCTCAGTGCTCGGGGTGCTGGGTGCTCAGTGCTCACGGTGCTGTGTGCTCAGTACTCAGGGTGCTCAGTACTCAGGGTGCTTGGTGCTCAGTGCTCAGGGTGCTCGGTGCTCAGTGCTCAGGTTGCTGGGTGCTCAATACTCAGGGTGCTGGGTGCTCAGTACTCAGGGTGCTCAGTGCTCAGTACTCAGGGTGCTCAGTGCTCAGGGTGCTGGGTGCTCAGTGCTCGGGGTGCTGGGTGCTCAGTGCTCGGGGTGCTGGGTGCTCAGTACTCAGGGTGCTCGGTGCTCAGTACTCAGGGTGATGGGTGCTCAGTGCTCAGGGGGCTGGGTGCTCAGTACTCAGGGTGCTGGGTGCTCGGTGCTCAGTACACTGGGTGCTCAGTACTCAGGGTGCTGGGTGCTCAGTACTCAGGGTGCTCGGTGCTCAATACTCAGGGTGCTGGGTGCTCAGTTCTCGGGGTGCTGTGTGCTCATTAATCAGGGTGCTGGGTGCTCAGTACTCAGGGTGCTCAGTGCTTGGGGTGCTGGGTGCTCAGTTCTCAGGGTGCTTAGTGCTTGGGGTGCAGGTTGCTCAGTACTCAGGGTGCTGGTTGCTCAGTGCTCAGGGTGCTGGGTGCTGAGTACTCAGGGTGCTGGGTGCTCAGTACTCAGGGTGCTGGGTGCTCAGTGCTCGGGGTGCTGGGTGCTCAGTGCTCGGGTTGCTGGGTGCTCAGTGCTCGGGGTGCTGGGTGCTCAGTGCTCAGGGTGCTGGGTGCTCAGTGCTCAGGGTGCTGGGTGCTCAGTGCTCGGGGAGCTGGGTGCTCAGTGCTCGGTGTCGTCGGTGCTCAGTGCACAGGGTGGTGGGTGCTCAGTACTCGGGGAGCTCAGTGCTCAGTACTCAGGGTGCTGGGTGCTCAGTGCTCAGGGTGGTGGGTGCTCAGTGCTCGGGGTGCTGGGTGCTCGGTGCTCAGTTTGCTGGGTGCTCCGTACTCGGGGTGCTGGGTGCTCAGTACTCAGGGTGCTGGGTGCTCATTGCTCGGGGTGCTGGGTCCTCAGTGCTACGGGTGCTGGGTGCTCAGTGCTCGGGGTGCTGGGTGCTCAGTGCTCGGGGTGCTGGGTGCTCAGTGCTCGGGGTGCTCGGTGCTCAGTACTCAGGGTGCTGGGTGCTCAGTACTCAGGGTGCTGGGTGCTCAGTGCTCAGTGTGCTCAGTGCTCAGTACGGTGGGTGCTCAGTACTCAGGGTGTTGGGTGCTCAGTGCTCAGGGTGATCGGTGCTCAGTACTCAGGGTGCTCAGTACTCAGGGTGCTGGGTGCTCAGGGCTCGGGGTGCTGGGAGCTCAGTACTCAGGGTGCTGGGTGCTCAGTGCTCGGTGTGCTGGGTGCTGAGTGCTCAGGGTGCTGGGTGCTCAGTACTCGGGGTGCTCGGTGCTCAGTACTCAGGGTGCTGGGTGCTCAGTACTCAGGGTGCTGGGTGCTCAGT
The DNA here is from genome assembly GCF_018167655.1 of Microtus oregoni. Classification (NCBI taxonomy): domain Eukaryota; kingdom Metazoa; phylum Chordata; class Mammalia; order Rodentia; family Cricetidae; genus Microtus; species Microtus oregoni. Next base: position 143,735 of record NW_024543418.1, read on the forward strand.
GATCAGTGTGCTCTCTGCTCAGTACTCAGGGTGCTGGGTGCTCAGTGCTCAGGGTGCTGGGTGCTCAGTACTCAGGGTGCTGGGTGCTCAGTGCTCATGGTGATCGGTGCTCAGTCCTCAGGGTGCTCAGTACTCAGGGTGCTGTGTGCTCAGTGCTCATGGTGCTGGGTGCTCAGTACTCAGGGTGCTGTGTGCTCAGTGCTCAGGGTGCTGGGTGCTCAGTACTCAGGGTGCTGGGTGCTCAGTACTCAGGGTGCTCAGTGCTCGGGGAGCTCGGTGCTCAGTACTCAGGGTGCTGGGTGCTCAGTACTCAGTGCTCGGGGTCCTGGGTGCTCAGCGCTCTGGGTGCTTAGTGCACAGTACTCAGGGTGCTGGGTGCTCAGTATTCAGGGTGCTCAGTGCTCGGGGTGCTGGGTGCTCAGTGCTCGGGGTGCTGGGTGCTCAGTACTCGGGGTGCTGGGTGCTCAGTGCTCAGCGTGCTGGGTGCTCAGTACTCAGGGTGCTCGGTTCTCAGTACTCAGGGCGCTGGGTGCTCATTCTCGGGGTGCTGGGTGCTCAGTGCTCAGGGTGCTGGGTGCTCAGTGCTCAGGGTCCTCTATGCTCAGTACTCAGGGTGCTCAGTACTCAGCGTGCTTTGTGCTCAGTGCTCAGGGTGCTGGGTGCTCAGTGCTCGGGGTGCTAGGTGCTCAGTACTCAGGGTGCTGGGTGCTCAGTGCTCGGGGTGCTGGGTGCTCAGTACTCAGGGTGCTGGGTGCTCAGTACTCAGGGTGCTGGGTGCTCAGTGCTCAGGGTGCTGGGTGCTCAGTACTCAGGGTGCTCGGTGCTCAGTACTCAGGGTGCTCGGTGCTCAGTACTCAGGGTGCTGGGTGCTCAGTACTCAGGGTGCTGGGTGCTCATTACTCAGGGTGCTGGGTGCTCAGTGCTCAGGGTGCTGGGTGCTCAGTGCTCAGTACTCAGGGTGCTGGGTGCTCAGTGCTCAGGGTGCTGAGTGCTCAGTACTCAGCGTGCTGGGTGCTCAGTACTCAGGGTGCTGGGTGTTCAGTGCTCAGGGTGCTGGGTGCTCAGTGCTCAGGGTGCTGGGTGCTCAGTGCTCGGGGAGCTCGGTGCTCAGTACTCAGGGTGCTGGGTGCTCAGTACTCAGTGCTCGGGGTCCTGGGTGCTCCGTGCTCGGGGTGATCTGTTCTCAGTACTCAGGGTGCTGGGTGCTCAGTGCTCGGGGTGCTGGTTGATCAGTACTCAGGGTGCTCGGTGCTCAGTTCTCAGGGTGCTGGGTGCTCAGTGCTCAGGGTGCTTTGTACTCAGTACTCAGGGTTCTGGGTGCTCATAACTCAGGGTGCTGGGTGCTCAGTGCTCGGGGTGCTGGGTGCTCAGTGCTCAGGGTGCTGGGTGCTCAGTACTCAGGGTGCTGGGTGCTCAGTGCTCGGGGTGCTCGGTGATCAGTACTCAGGGTGCTGGGTGCTCAGTGCTCGGGGTGCTCGGTGATCAGTACTCAGGGTGCTGGGTGCTCAGTGCTCAGGGTGCTGAGTACTCAGTACTCAGGGTGCTGGGTGCTCAGTGCTCAGGGTGCTGGGTGCTCAGTGCTCAGGGTGCTGGGTGCTCAGTGCTCGGGGTGCTGGGTGCTCAGTGCTCGGGGTGCTGGGTGCTCAGTACTCAGGGTGCTGGGTGCACAGTGCTCAGGGTGCTGGGTGCTCAGTACTCAGGGTGCTGGGTGCTCAGTACTCAGGGTGCTGGGTGCTCAGTACTCAGGGTGCTGGGTGCTCAGTACTCAGGGTGCTCGGTGCTCAGTTCTCAGGGTGCTGGGTGCTCAGTGCTCAGGGTGCTTTGTACTCAGTACTCAGGGTTCTGGGTGCTCATAACTCAGGGTGCTGTGTGCTCAGTGCTCAGGGTGCTGGGTGCTCAGTACTCAGGGTGCTGGGTGCTCAGTGCTCAGGGTGATCGTTGCTCAGTACTCAGGGTGCTCAGTACTCAGGGTGCTGGGTGCTCAGTGCTCAGGGTGCTGGGTGCTCAGTACTCAGGGTGCTGGGTGCTTAGTGCTCGGGGTGCTGGGTGCTCAGTGCTCAGGGTGATCGGTGCTCAGTACTCAGGGTGCTGGGTGCTCAGTGCTCAGGTTGCTGGGTGCTCAGTCCTCAGGGTGCTCAGTGCTCAGGGTGCAGGGAGCTCAGTGCTCAGGGTGCTTTGTACTCAGTACTCAGGGTTCTGGGTGCTCATAACTCAGGGTGCTGGGTGCTCAGTGCTCAGGGTGCTGGGTGCTCAGTGCTCAGGGTGCTGGGTGCTCAGTACTCAGGGTGCTGGGGGCTCAGTACTCAGGGTGCTGGGTGCTCAGTACTCAGGGTGATCTGTTCTCAGTACTCAGGGTGCTGGGTGCTCAGTGCTCGGGGTGCTGGGTGCTCAGTACTCGGGGAGCTCAGTACTCAGGGTACTGGGTGCTCAGTACTCAGGGTGCTGGGTGCTCAGTGCTCGGGGTGCTCGGTGCTAAGTACTCGGGGTGCTGGGTGCTCAGTACTCGGGGTGCTGGGTGCTCAGTGCTCAGGGTGCTGGGTGCTCAGTGCTCGGGGTGGTGGGTGCTCAGTGCTGAGGGTGCTGGCTGCTCAGTGCTCAGGGTGCTGGGTGCTCAGTGCTCGGGGTGGTGGGTGCTCAGTACTCAGGGTGCTGGGTGCTCAGTACTCAGGGTGCTGGGTGCTCAGTACTCAGGATGCTGGGTGCTCAGTGCTCGGGGTGCTCGGTGATCAGTACTCAGGGTGCTGGGTGCTCAGTGCTCAGGGTGCTCGGTGATCAGTTCTCAGGGTGCTGGGTGCTCAGTGCTCAGGGTGCTGAGTACTCAGTACTCAGGGTGCTGGGTGCTCAGTGCTCAGGGTGCTGGGTTTTCAGTGCTCAGGGTGCTGGGTGCTCAGTGCTCGGGGTGCTGGGTGCTCAGTGCTCGGGGTGCTGGGTGCTCAGTGCTCGGGGTGCTGGGTGCTCAGTGCTCGGGGTGCTGGGTGCTCAGTGCTCGGGGTGCTGGGTGCTCAGTACTCAGGGTGCTGGGTGCTCAGTGCTCGGGGTGCTCGGTGATCAGTACTCAGGGTGCTGGGTGCTCAGTGCTCGGGGTGCTCGTTGATCAGTACTCAGGGTGCTGGGTGCTCAGTGCTCAGGGTGCTGAGTACTCAGTACTCAGGGTGCTGGGTTCTCAGTGCTCAGGGTGCTGGGTGCTCAGTGCTCAGGGTGCTGGGTCTCAGTGCTCGGGGTGCTGGGTGCTCAGTGCTCGGGGTGCTGGGTGCTCAGTGCTCGGGGTGCTGGGTGCTCAGTGCTCGGGGTGCTGGGTGCTCAGTGCTCGGGGTGCTGGGTGCTCAGTACTCAGGGTGCTGGGTGCTCATTACTCAGGGTGCTGGGTGCTCAGTGCTCAGGGTGCTGGGTGCTCAGTCCTCAGGGTGCTGGGTGCTCAGTACTCAGGGTGTTCGGTGCTTAGTACTCAGGGGGTTCAGTGCTCAGTACTCAGGGTGCTGGTTGCTCAGTGCTCGGGGTGCTCGGTGCTCAGTACTCAGGGTGCTGGGTGCACAGTGCTCAGGGTGCTGGGTACTCAGTGCTCAGGGTGCTGGGTGCTCAGTACTCAGGGTGCTGGGTGCTCAGTACTCAGGGTGCTGGGTGCTCAGTACTCAGGGTGCTCGGTGCTCAGTACTCAGGGTGCTGTGTGCTCAGTGCTCAGGGTGCTTTGTACTCAGTACTCAGGGTTCTGGGTGCTCATAACTCAGGGTGCTGGGTGCTCAGTGCTCAGGGTGCTGGGTGCTCAGTGCTCAGGGTGCTGGGTGCTCAGTACTCAGGGTGCTGGGTGCTCAGTGCTCAGGGTGATCGTTGCTCAGTACTCAGGGTGCTCAGTACTCAGGGTGCTGGGTGCTCAGTGCTCAGGGTGCTGGGTGCTCAGTACTCAGGGTGCTGGGTGCTCAGTGCTCGGGGTGCTGGGTGCTCAGTGCTCAGGGTGATCGGTGCTCAGTACTCAGGGTGCTGGGTGCTCAGTGCTCAGGTTGCTGGGTGCTCAGTCCTCAGGGTGCTCAGTGCTCAGGGTGCAGGGAGCTCAGTGCTCGGGGTGCTCGGTGCTCAGTACTCAGGGTGCTGAGTGCTCAGTACTCAGGGTGCTGGGTGCTCAGTACTCATGGTGCTGGGTGCTCAGTACTCAGGGGGCTGGGTGCTCAGTGCTCAGGGTGATGGGTGCTCAGTGCTCAGGTTGTTGGGTGCTCAGTGCTCGGGGTGCTGGGTGCTCAGTTCTCGGGGTGCTGGGTGGTCAGTGCTCAGTGCTCAGGGTGCTGCGTGCTCAGTGCTCAGTGCTCAGGGTGCTGGGTGCTCAGTACTCAGGGTGCTGGGTGCTCAGTACTCAGGGTGCTGGGTGCTCAGTTCTCACCCTGCTGGGTGCTCAGTACTCTGGGTGTTGGGTGCTCAGTACTCAGGATGCTGGGTGGTCAGTGCTCGGGGTGCTGGGTGCTCAGTGCTCAGGGTGCTGGGTGCTCAGTGCTCAGGGTGCTAGGTGCTCAGTACTCAGGGTGCTGGGAGCTCAGTGCTCGGGGTGCTCGGTGCTCAGTACTCAAGGTGCTGGGTGTTCAGTGCTCAGGGTGCGGGGTGCTCAGTCCTCGGGGTGCTCCATGCTCAGTGCTCAGGGTGCGGGGTGCTCAGTCCTCGGGGTGCTCCATGCTCAGTGCTCGGGGTGCTGGGTGCTCAGTGCTCGGGGTGCTGGGTGCTCAGTGCTCAGTACTCAGGGTGCTGGGTGCTCAGTGCTCTGGGTGCTGAGTGCTCAGTACTCAGCGTGCTGGGTGCTCAGTACTCAGGGTGCTGGGTGCTCAGTGCTCAGGGTGCTGGGTGCTCAGTGCTCAGGGTGCTGGGTGCTCAGTGCTCGGGGAGCTCGGTGCTCAGTACTCAGGGTGCTGGGTGCTCAGTACTCAGTGCTCGGGGTCCTGGGTGCTCCGTGCTCAGGGTGCTGGGTGCTCAGTACTCAGGGTGCTGGGTGCTCAGTGCTCAGGGTGCTGGGTGCTCAGTGCTCAGGGTGCTGGGTGCTCAGTACTCCGGGTGCTGGGTGCTCAGTGCTCAGGGTGATCGGTGCTCAGTACTCAGGGTGCTCAGTACTCAGGTTGCTGGTTGCTCAGTGCTCAGGGTCCTGGGTGCTCAGTACTCAGGGTGCTGGGTGCTCAGTGCTCAGGGTGCTGAGTGCTCAGTACTCAGCATGCTGGGTGCTCAGTACTGAGGGTGCTGGGTGCTCAGTGCTCAGGGTGCTGGGTGCTCAGTGCTCAGGGTGCTGGGTGCTCAGTGCTCGGGGAGCTCGGTGCTCAGTACTCAGGGTGCTGGGTGCTCAGTACTCAGTGCTCGGGGTCCTGGGTGCTCCGTGCTCGGGGTGCTGGGTGCTCAGTACTCAGGGTGCTGGGTACTCATTCTCGGGGTGCTGGGTGCTCAGTGCTCGGGGTGCTGTTTGCTCAGTACTCAGGGTGCTGGGGGCTCAGTACTCAGGGTGCTGGGTGCTCAGTACTCAGGGTGCTCGGTTCTCAGTACTCAGGGTGCTGGGTGCTCATTCTCGTGGTGCTGGGTGCTCAGTGCTCGGGGTGCTGGGTGCTCATTACTCAGGGTGCTGGGGGCTCAGTACTCAGGGTGCTGGGTGCTCAGTACTCAGGGTGATCTGTTCTCAGTACTCAGGGTGCTGGGTGCTCAGTGCTCGGGGTCCTGGGTGCTCAGTACTCGGGGAGCTCAGTACTCAGGGTACTGGGTGCTCAGTACTCAGGGTGCTGGGTGCTCAGTGCTCAGGGTGCTGGGTGCTCAGTGCTCAGGGTGCTCGGTGATCAGTTCTCAGGGTGCTGGGTGCTCAGTGCTCAGGGTGCTGAGTACTCAGTACTCAGGGTGCTGGGTGCTCAGTGCTCAGGGTGCTGGGTTTTCAGTGCTCAGGGTGCTGGGTGCTCAGTGCTCGGGGTGCTGGGTGCTCAGTGCTCGGGGTGCTGGGTGCTCAGTGCTCGGGGTGCTGGGTGCTCAGTGCTCGGGGTGCTGGGTGCTCAGTGCTCAGGGTGCTGGGTGCTCAGTACTCAGGGTGCTGGGTGCTCAGTACTCGGGTGCTGGGTGCTCAGTGCTCAGGGTGCTGGGTGCTCAGTGCTCAGGGTGCTGGGTGCTCAGTGCTCGGGGTGCTGGGTGCTCAGTGCTCAGGGTGCTTTGTACTCAGTACTCAGGGTTCTGGGTGCTCATAACTCAGGGTGCTGGGTGCTCAGTGCTCAGGGTGCTGGGTGCTCAGTGCTCAGGGTGCTGGGTGCTCAGTACTCAGGGTGCTGGGTGCTCAGTGCTCAGGGTGATCGTTGCTCAGTACTCAGGGTGCTCAGTACTCAGGGTGCTGGGTGCTCAGTGCTCAGGGTGCTGGGTGCTCAGTACTCAGGGTGCTGGGTGCTCAGTGCTCGGGGTGCTGGGTGCTCAGTGCTCAGGGTGATCGGTGCTCAGTACTCGGGGTGCTGGGTGCTCAGTGCTCAGGTTGCTGGGTGCTCAGTCCTCAGGGTGCTCAGTGCTCAGGGTGCAGGGAGCTCAGTGCTCGGGGTGCTCGGTGCTCAGTACTCAGGGTGCTGAGTGCTCAGTACTCAGGGTGCTGGGTGCTCAGTACTCATGGTGCTGGGTGCTCAGTACTCAGGGGGCTGGGTGCTCAGTGCTCAGGGTGATGGGTGCTCAGTGCTCAGGTTGTTGGGTGCTCAGTGCTCGGGGTGCTGGGTGCTCAGTTCTCGGGGTGCTGGGTGGTCAGTGCTCAGTGCTCAGGGTGCTGCGTGCTCAGTGCTCAGTGCTCAGGGTGCTGGGTGCTCAGTACTCAGGGTGCTGGGTGCTCAGTACTCAGGGTGCTGGGTGCTCAGTTCTCACCCTGCTGGGTGCTCAGTACTCTGGGTGTTGGGTGCTCAGTACTCAGGATGCTGGGTGGTCAGTGCTCGGGGTGCTGGGTGCTCAGTGCTCAGGGTGCTGGGTGCTCAGTGCTCAGGGTGCTAGGTGCTCAGTACTCAGGGTGCTGGGAGCTCAGTGCTCGGGGTGCTCGGTGCTCAGTACTCAAGGTGCTGGGTGTTCAGTGCTCAGGGTGCGGGGTGCTCAGTCCTCGGGGTGCTCCATGCTCAGTGCTCAGGGTGCGGGGTGCTCAGTCCTCGGGGTGCTCCATGCTCAGTGCTCGGGGTGCTGGGTGCTCAGTGCTCGGGGTGCTGGGTGGTCAGTGCTCAGTACTCAGGGTGCTGGGTGCTCAGTGCTCTGGGTGCTGAGTGCTCAGTACTCAGCGTGCTGGGTGCTCAGTACTCAGGGTGCTGGGTGCTCAGTGCTCAGGGTGCTGGGTGCTCAGTGCTCAGGGTGCTGGGTGCTCAGTGCTCGGGGAGCTCGGTGCTCAGTACTCAGGGTGCTGGGTGCTCAGTACTCAGTGCTCGGGGTCCTGGGTGCTCCGTGCTCAGGGTGCTGGGTGCTCAGTACTCAGGGTGCTGGGTGCTCAGTGCTCAGGGTGCTGGGTGCTCAGTGCTCAGGGTGCTGGGTGCTCAGTACTCCGGGTGCTGGGTGCTCAGTGCTCAGGGTGATCGGTGCTCAGTACTCAGGGTGCTCAGTACTCAGGTTGCTGGTTGCTCAGTGCTCAGGGTCCTGGGTGCTCAGTACTCAGGGTGCTGGGTGCTCAGTGCTCAGGGTGCTGAGTGCTCAGTACTCAGCATGCTGGGTGCTCAGTACTGAGGGTGCTGGGTGCTCAGTGCTCAGGGTGCTGGGTGCTCAGTGCTCAGGGTGCTGGGTGCTCAGTGCTCGGGGAGCTCGGTGCTCAGTACTCAGGGTGCTGGGTGCTCAGTACTCAGTGCTCGGGGTCCTGGGTGCTCCGTGCTCGGGGTGCTGGGTGCTCAGTACTCAGGGTGCTGGGTGCTCATTCTCGGGGTGCTGGGTGCTCAGTGCTCGGGGTGCTGTTTGCTCAGTACTCAGGGTGCTGGGGGCTCAGTACTCAGGGTGCTGGGTGCTCAGTACTCAGGGTGCTCGGTTCTCAGTACTCAGGGTGCTGGGTGCTCATTCTCGTGGTGCTGGGTGCTCAGTGCTCGGGGTGCTGGGTGCTCATTACTCAGGGTGCTGGGGGCTCAGTACTCAGGGTGCTGGGTGCTCAGTACTCAGGGTGATCTGTTCTCAGTACTCAGGGTGCTGGGTGCTCAGTGCTCGGGGTCCTGGGTGCTCAGTACTCGGGGAGCTCAGTACTCAGGGTACTGGGTGCTCAGTACTCAGGGTGCTGGGTGCTCAGTGCTCAGGGTGCTGGGTGCTCAGTGCTCAGGGTGCTCGGTGATCAGTTCTCAGGGTGCTGGGTGCTCAGTGCTCAGGGTGCTGAGTACTCAGTACTCAGGGTGCTGGGTGCTCAGTGCTCAGGGTGCTGGGTTTTCAGTGCTCAGGGTGCTGGGTGCTCAGTGCTCGGGGTGCTCGGTGCTCAGTGCTCGGGGTGCTGGGTGCTCAGTGCTCGGGGTGCTGGGTGATCAGTGCTCGGGGTGCTGGGTGCTCAGTGCTCAGGGTGCTGGGTGCTCAGTACTCAGGGTGCTGGGTGCTCAGTGCTCGGGGTGCTCGGTGATCAGTACTCAGGGTGCTGGGTGCTCAGTGCTCGGGGTGCTCGGTGATCAGTACTCAGGGTGCTGGGTGCTCAGTGCTCAGGGTGTTGAGTACTCAGTACTCAGGGTGCTGGGTGCTCAGTGCTCAGGGTGCTGGGTGCTCAGTGCTCAGGGTGCTGGGTGCTCAGTGCTCGGGGTGCTGGGTGCTCAGTGCTCGGGGTGCTGGGTGCTCAGTGCTCGGGGTGCTGGGTGCTCAGTGCTCGGGGTGCTGGGTGCTCAGTGCTCAGGGTGCTGGGTGCTCAGTACTCAGGGTGCTGGGGTGCTCATTACTCAGGGTGCTGGGTGCTCAGTGCTCAGGGTGCTGGGTGCTCAGTCCTCAGGGTGCTGGGTGCTCAGTACTCAGGGTGTTCAGTGCTTAGTACCCAGGGGGCTCAGTGCTCAGTACTCAGGGTGCTGGTTGCTCAGTGCTCGGGGTGCTCGGTGCTCAGTACTCAGGGTGCTGGGTGCACAGTGCTCAGGGTGCTGGGTGCTCAGTACTCAGGGTGCTGGGTGCTCAGTACTCAGGGTGCTGGGTGCTCAGTACTCAGGGTGCTGGGTGCTCAGTGCTCAGGGTGCTGGGTGCTCAGTACTCAGGGTGCTGGGTGCTCAGTACTCAGGGTGCTCGGTGCTCAGTACTCAGGGTGCTGGGTGCTCAGTGCTCAGGGTGCTTTGTACTCAGTACTCAGGGTTCTGGGTGCTCATAACTCAGGGTGCTGGGTGCTCAGTGCTCAGGGTGCTGGGTGCTCAGTGCTCAGGGTGCTGGGTGCTCAGTACTCAGGGTGCTGGGTGCTCAGTGCTCAGGGTGATCGTTGCTCAGTACTCAGGGTGCTCAGTACTCAGGGTGCTGGGTGCTCAGTGCTCAGGGTGCTGGGTGCTCAGTACTCAGGGTGCTGGGTGCTCAGTGCTCGGGGTGCTGGGTGCTCAGTGCTCAGGGTGATCGGTACTCAGTACTCAGGGTGCTGGGTGCTCAGTGCTCAGGTTGCTGGGTGCTCAGTGCTCAGGGTGCTGGGTGCTCAGTGCTCAGGGTGCTGGGTGCTCAGTACTCAGGGTGCTGGGTGCTCAGTGCTCAGGGTGATCGTTGCTCAGTACTCAGGGTGCTCAGTACTCAGGGTGCTGGGTGCTCAGTGCTCAGGGTGCTGGGTGCTCAGTACTCAGGGTGCTGGGTGCTCAGTGCTCGGGGTGCTGGGTGCTCAGTGCTCAGGGTGATCGGTGCTCAGTACTCAGGGGTGCTGGGTGCTCAGTGCTCAGGTTGCTGGGTGCTCAGTCCTCAGGGTGCTCAGTGCTCAGGGTGCAGGGAGCTCAGTGCTCGGGGTGCTCGGTGCTCAGTACTCAGGGTGCTGAGTGCTCAGTACTCAGGGTGCTGGGTGCTCAGTACTCATGGTGCTGGGTGCTCAGTACTCAGGGGGCTGGGTGCTCAGTGCTCAGGGTGCTGGGTGCTCAGTGCTCAGGGTGCTGGGTGCTCAGTGCTCGGGGTGCTGGGTGCTCAGTTCTCGGGGTGCTGGGTGGTCAGTGCTCAGTGCTCAGGGTGCTGCGTGCTCAGTGCTCAGTGCTCAGGGTGCTGGGTGCTCAGTACTCAGGGTGCTGGGTGCTCAGTACTCAGGGTGCTGGGTGCTCAGTTCTCACCCTGCTGGGTGCTCAGTACTCTGGATGTTGGGTGCTCAGTACTCAGGATGCTGGGTGGTCAGTGCTCGGGGTGCTGGGTGCTCAGTGCTCAGGGTGCTGGGTGCTCAGTGCTCAGGGTGCTGGGTGCTCAGTACTCAGGGTGCTGGGAGCTCAGTGCTCGGGGTGCTCGGTGCTCAGTACTCAAGGTGCTGGGTGTTCAGTGCTCAGGGTGCGGGGTGCTCAGTCCTCGGGGTGCTCCATGCTCAGTGCTCAGGGTGCGGGGTGCTCAGTCCTCGGGGTGCTCCATGCTCAGTGCTCGGGGTGCTGGGTGCTCAGTGCTCGGGGTGCTGGGTGCTCAGTGCTCAGTACTCAGGGTGCTGGGTGCTCAGTGCTCAGGGTGCTGAGTGCTCAGTACTCAGCGTGCTGGGTGCTCAGTACTCAGGGTGCTGGGTGCTCAGTGCTCAGGGTGCTGGGTGCTCAGTGCTCAGGGTGCTGGGTGCTCAGTGCTCGGGGAGCTCGGTGCTCAGTACTCAGGGTGCTGGGTGCTCAGTACTCAGTGCTCGGGGTCCTGGGTGCTCCGTGCTCAGGGTGCTGGGTGCTCAGTACTCAGGGTGCTGGGTGCTCAGTGCTCAGGGTGCTGGGTGCTCAGTGCTCAGGGTGCTGGGTGCTCAGTACTCCGGGTGCTGGGTGCTCAGTGCTCAGGGTGATCGGTGCTCAGTACTCAGGGTGCTCAGTACTCAGGTTGCTGGGTGCTCAGTGCTCAGGGTGCTGGGTGCTCAGTACTCAGGTTGCTGGGTGCTCAGTGCACGGGGTGCTGGGTGCTCAGTGCTCAGGGTGATCGGTGCTCAGTACTCAGGGTGCTGGGTGCTCAGTGCTCAGGGTGCTGGGTGCTCAGTCCTCAGGGTGCTCAGTGCTCAGGGTGCTTGGTGCTCAGTGCTCGGGGTGCTCGGTGCTCAGTACTCAGGGTGCTGAGTGCTCAGTACTCAGGGTACTGGGTGCTCAGTACTCATGGTGCTGGGTGCTCAGTACTCAGGGGGCTGGGTGCTCAGTGCTCAGTGCTCAAGGTGCTGGGTGCTCAGTGCTCAGTGCTCAGGCAGCTGGGTGCTCAGTACTCAGGGTGCTGGGTGCTCAGTACTCAGGGGGCTGGGTGCTCAGTGCTCAGTGCTCAAGGTGCTGGGTGCTCAGTGCTCAGTGCTCAGGCAGCTGGGTGCTCAGTACTCTGGGTGTTGGGTGCTCAGTACTCAGGGTGCTCAGTGCTCAGTACTCGGGGTGCTGGGTGCTCAGTGCTCAGTGTGCTCAGTGCTCAGTGCTCAGGGTGCTGGGTGCTCAGTGCTCGGGGTGCTGGGTGCTCAGTACTCAGGGTGCTGTGTGCTCAGTGCTCAGTACTCAGCGTGCTGGGTGCTCAGTGCTCAGAGTTTTGGGTGCTCAGTACTCAGGGTGCTGGGTGCTCAGTGCTCAGTGCTCAGGGTGCTCAGTGCTCAGGGTGCTCAGTGCTCAGGGTACTGGGTGCTCAGTACTCAGTGTGCTCGGTGCTCCGTACTCAGGGTGCTGGGTGCTCAGTGCTCAGGGTGCTTTGTACTCAGTACTCAGGGTTCTGGGTGCTCATAACTCAGGGTGCTGGGTGCTCAGTGCTCAGGGTGCTGGGTGCTCAGTGCTCAGGGTGCTGGGTGCTCAGTACTCAGGGTGCTGGGTGCTCAGTGCTCAGGGTGATCGTTGCTCAGTACTCAGGGTGCTCAGTACTCAGCGTGCTGGGTGCTCAGTGCTCAGGGTGCTGATTGCTCAGTACTCAGGGTGCTGGGTGCTCAGTGCTCGGGGTGCTGGGTGCTCAGTGCTCAGGGTGATCGGTGCTCAGTACTCAGGGTGCTGGGTGCTCAGTGCTCAGGTTGCTGGGTGCTCAGTCCTCAGGGTGCTCAGTGCTCAGGGTGCAGGGAGCTCAGTGCTCGGGGTGCTCGGTGCTCAGTACTCAGGGTGCTGAGTGCTCAGTACTCAGGGTGCTGGGTGCTCAGTACTCATGGTGCTGGGTGCTCAGTACTCAGGGGGCTGGGTGCTCAGTGCTCAGTGTGCTGGGTGCTCAGTGCTCAGGGTGCTGGGTGCTCAGTGCTCGGGGTGCTGGGTGCTCAGTTCTCGGGGTGCTGGGTGGTCAGTGCTCAGTGCTCAGGGTGCTGGGTGCTCAGTGCTCAGTGCTCAGGGTGCTGGGTGCTCAGTACTCAGGGTGCTGGGTGCTCAGTACTCAGGGTGCTGGGTGCTCAGTTCTCAGGCTGCTGGGTGCTCAGTACTCTGGGTGTTGGGTGCTCAGTACTCAGGATGCTGGGTGCTCAGTGCTCGGGGTGCTGGGTGCTCAGTGCTCAGGGTGCTGGGTGCTCAGTGCTCAGGGTGCTGGGTGCTCAGTACTCAGGGTGCTGGGAGCTCAGTGCTCGGGGTGCTCGGTGCTCAGTACTCAAGGTGCTGGGTGCTCAGTGCTCAGGGTGCGGGGTGCTCAGTCCTCGGGGTGCTCCATGCTCAGTGCTCAGGGTGCGGGGTGCTCAGTCCTCGGGGTGCTCCATGCTCAGTGCTCGGGGTGCTGGGTGCTCAGTGCTCGGGGTGCTGGGTGCTCAGTGCTCAGTACTCAGGGTGCTGGGTGCTCAGTGCTCAGGGTGCTGAGTGCTCCGTACTCAGCGTGCTGTGTGCTCAGTACTCAGGGTGCTGGGTGCTCAGTGCTCAGGGTGCTGGGTGCTCAGTGCTCAGGGTGCTGGGTGCTCAGTGCTCGGGGAGCTCGGTGCTCAGTACTCAGGGTGCTGGGTGCTCAGTACTCAGTGCTCGGGGTCCTGGGTGCTCCGTGCTCAGGGTGCTGGGTGCTCAGTACTCAGGCTGCTGGGTGCTCAGTGCTCAGGGTGCTGGGTGCTCAGTGCTCAGGGTGCTGGGTGCTCAGTACTCAGGGTGCTGGGTGCTCAGTGCTCAGGGTGATCGGTGC